>NC_052336.1:20067978-20359623 GCF_016432855.1 Salvelinus namaycush | reverse complement strand
ATGAGGTAGGCCCTTTTATTGCTTATGATTTCTGACTGCATTAGGCTATCGAGCTTCCTTCTCTGCCCACCGCCCCTTTGTGGTTGACGTACTAATTGTACTACAAGTTCGAGGGTCCTATCTATCTGCTAGCACGTTTAATTTTGACTGAACAAGGCGTTCTGCAGTTTAACAAATTGTTCAAGATCTGCTTCACCTTCTGTAAAACGATACACACGGCTCTGCAGACTGTCTCCACAAATTTCCAACTGTAAGAGATCCCTTGGTTCGCTATAATCTCTAACCCTATCTAACAGTTCATCAAAGTGTCCAAAAAGCATTACGTAAAACACAGCATATTCCCGAATCTGTCCCCCCATGCGAAATTGAAAAACTGTCGAACCTCAATATTGTGAAATTTATTTCGGCGCAAAACATGTACACTTGGATCAAGACCTTCCCCCTCCAGATTTGCTAGACAATTGTCCAACTGTTCAAAACATCGTATTGGGTTTCAGACTCTTCGGACAAGGGTGTTAAAGGATGGTTTATAGGTGTCTGTGGGGCCGAATTAAACCTAGGGTTCGCGTTCAGCTGGGTATTAGAGATATGATTGTTTCGGGAATCTGTGATAACATGTTTTCATCGGAAGGCCCAGACTCATTCATACGTTAATAAGTTCTATGAGTTCGCGGGAATCTGTGATAATAGATTTTCATCTATAGTCATTATGTCAATTACCCCGAATCATTCATATGGTTAATTATATCTTGGAGCTCTGTAGGGATCAGGCTAAGAGGCTTTCAATTGTCTCGCTTAGTCTATAGGGGGCGCCATTTGTCTAATTAAGGATGTGGGTATTTACATGTGTGTTTTTTTAGCGGTATTTGCTTGTTTTAACCCTAATGTTTTTTAACATACGGGTAGCTCGCTACGCCAGAATGACACATCCTGATTGTATTGCTGCTCTAGTAGAATACACTGCGCCTCTGCAGTAGAGCCTTTCGTGATTTTAAACCCAGGGTAAAAGCTTTGAAAAAAGGGCTTGGTCTATTTCAGAATCGGCTGTTGCCCCCACAGAATTGGCCGATTCAAGAAGGTTGGCAGCTTCACAGAACATCAAATCGTCTACCTCAGAAATTTCATTTAAATCTTTGAAATCATCAGGTTTCCCTGTTTTCTTGACTGGTGTTTTGGCGCCTCCTCGGGGTCTAGATGTGTAGCTTCTTGGATGTCTGTATACGCCGGGGAGGAGTCTGAAATAAAAATAATACATACAAAAAAATAGGTTATTAACCCTAAAATATGTTTGATAAAAATGTAAAATACATTTCAGATATAAGCCTATATATTAACAATACATTAATTAAATACCTCGGCTTTTTTGACGAGGGTGTTCTGAAGAAGCTCTGAGAACTCGGGAACATGTCTTTGGTCAACCTGTATTACAGCATCTGCAGTTTCGGTAGATGGTGAGCCTGAAAAAAAAACAATAAAGGCCTTGTTTTAACATATTCAGGCATAAAAAAATAAAAAAAATAAAATATATTAAAATAATAATATATCGATATAAATAATAATATATAATTGATTCATACCTTGTCTTGGAACGCTGTCTCGTGAATACTGTCCAAGTAGAATTGTTCGGGTGAAGCGGAACTGTGGATCTGGGCACTGATTGTCCTGTTGGTGTTTAGAAATATGGGGCGCACCGGGGTCCTGGCCCAGGGGAGTTGACCTGCCGTTTAAGTCTCTGTTCGCGCTTGTGTGTAAATACATCCTGGGAGTAGGGCAGAATTGTCTCGTAGTCATATGCTTCGCAGAAACCGTTCAGGCTCCATAGGGCCTCGTTTAACCTTCAAGGCTGTATGTCCGCTGTAAACACATAAAATAACTTTTAATATAAGATGCCGACACTTTTGGTTTTTAAGGTATAAATATTTTTACGGAATTCTTGGAGCTTACTTACGTTTACAATTCAGGGTCGGCGTTTGGATGTCTGCAATTTGTTCCGGAGACCCTATGGATGGTTCGAGCTCAGTTATACCTCGGAGTATCTGCGTGAATGCTTCAGAATCTATAAAACATTCGACAATATTAAAGCTATAATCACTTTACTAATATTGACTTGTTATACGGTAAGCATACTGGCCTAATGATTGTTTAATATTTCTATAACATACAACGCTTTTCAAACAATTCCCCACACACCAAATCTAATATAAATATATATTTATTTCAAGACTCACCTTCCGATAGATCCATTATACTGTTTTCCCAGATTATCTTTTTAACGCTTCAGTCCGTTCCTATTCCTGGGGGATGCTGTAGGGTAAATTTGTAGCGGCGCTAAAACGGGTCTAACAGGGACCTGTTTTGCCTAGCTTTTGTACCCCACGACCTAGAGAAAGCATTGAATGCTTTTTACAGAGCATCTGGGTTTGTCGTTTTTTCGGGCTATACCCCTCCCAAGATATATTTGACACATTTCAAACACATGGTATGGGGGGTGTCTAAACATTAGTATCCTTTTGGGATATTCTAAAATCTCCGGGGTGCTAGCACCTAGATGCAGGGGTGGGGTGGTCTCGAAATCGCTGGGATGAGATGTTTTTAGCCCATCTAAAAAATAGTTTTTGAAAGGACTTTGTGTTTAGGAGGCTTAAGACACAATATTATTGTTGAGGGGTAGGCATCGTGTTTTGCAGGATAGTGTAACCTTGTTTTCAACGACCCACCAGGCATAAGAGAGAGAGAGAGAGAGAGAGAGCCTTGAGCGCAGATGCAAGGGTATTTTTTTAACAAACACCCCCGCCCCTTTTTCTGTTTTTGAAACACACCACCACACACACAGCCACTACAGAAAACTCCCACCGCACATACGCGCGCACATGGCTTTTTTCGAAAGTTTTTTTCTCAGGGACAGAATGCGCTAAGATTGAACAAACTAACGAGTTCATGACGTGGTGAATTCTGCTTTTAAAACCATTTATTTCATTCAAATATTTGTACAACATTTTATAGCCTTACATTATTAAGGTCTTTTACGCGGCCTTTCTTACAGATCCAGATCTGATGCAACCATCCCCCATTATCAGTGTCCAGTTGGCCATCAAAATGCCGGGATCTCTTGCAAGGTTCATCAACACTTGGTAGTTTTCACTCCAGGGTAGATCCGACGTCGGGCCTTTTGGTCTTGACTCTGTCTCAAGGAAAGCCTCGCCCATCGCTGTAACTGTTCACCATTTTGGAAGAGAATGTCCAGCTTATTCATAAGGGTTATGAAAATTGGATAATCCACCCATTTAAAACTAAACACAGGAATAAAAAAGTTTACATGTTTGCGTGCTCTGGAAGCTCCAGGAGAATTGACAGACTTTGTAGCATTGGACTTATCATAAAGGTCACAGCTAAAATTGTCACTTTGTTGTCAGGGCTATAGTCCATTGAAGCAATTCTTAGAGCCTTGAGATCACTGCGGCCGCAGACCTTTTCTTCCAACGCATATCCTGCACATTTGTACCACTCAGGACCTGTTCAATTTTACAAGAGCCAGCCTGATGTTTAGCATTCTCTCATCCCCAGAGCCGGGGAAAACTCCCAGGTTTTGCCGGATAAAGGGGTTGGGTCCACTGTCTGTGAATATCTTTACCGTAGAATCCTCCGGGTGGAATGTAAGACATGTGGCCCTCACTCGTACCCAAAATCCTTTAAAACATTCTGGAGCTTCACACAGAACTTTTTCAAGGCTTTGGTCACTGGTTCATGACAAGCCGAGCATAACATCCCTAAAATTGGCATAGGTGTCATTTTTGTTTAATATTCAGGGGGGTTATCATGTACAGTCTTAAACAGGTATTGTTCAGCGCTTTATAAGGGGCATTAACACCCCAAACCGTGAGAAACAGTAACAGTTGACCTGACACCTGGTCACTTACTCAACCACCCAACCACCCCCTAACCACCACGATGTCCTGACCTGAAACCCAAATATTGGCATGCACCCTTCTACATGACATAGGGTCATAAATCATTACATAGGGTCATAAATCAGGCTTGGGTCATAAATCATTACCGGTTGACCTGACAACTGGTCCCTTACTCAACCACCCACACCCCCCAATCAGCTTGGGTCATAAATCATTACCGGTTGACCTGACAACTGACGCCTTACTCACCCAACCAGCCCCCACCTAACCACCAGGCTTGCCTGACCGGCAGCCCTTGGGCATGCACACGTCATCAGGACTTAGGGTTCACATAGCGTTCACATAGGTTCACATAGGGTCATCAATCAAAATTTTGACGCGTGACATCTACTTTAATCTCTCTCACATTGAATAAGTGCGTTCGAGCCGATCGCTTTTATCAAGTCGCTCACCGCCTTTCAAAGCTTATTGCATAATGGCAGGGCCGGTCCTAGACGTTATGCAGCCTTAGCCGAGACAAAAATCTCCCCCCCCCCCCCCCCCCCTATTTTTTATCAAATAAAAGTTGGAGGAACAGAACATAATATCAGCCCAAATAATAGGCCAATGCTACAAATTAAACACAATTTTAAAGACATCTGGTTAGTAGGCTGTAATATCAGTTCAATGTTAATAACATTGAAAATATTAGACTTTCTGATTACATTGATAAAATCACCAATGCCGTGGATGTTCTGCCACCCTAGGTGAGACAAGAATAATTACATCTTAGACATCCTTATGAATCTAAGCATGGCACTTTCAAAAGTGACTTTTCCTACCCAGGCAGAGGCTCTACTGATGCAGAAAACTGTAAGCTTCAACTGCTGGCTACTCGTCCGTTGTACAATGACTTGCGAAAGTATTCACCCCCCTTGAAATTTTTCCTATTCTGTTGCCTTACAACCTGGAATTAAAATGTATATTTTTGGGGGGGTCCGTATCATTTGTAGATGCAAAATATTTTTTATTGTGAAGCAAACAAGAAATAAGACAAAAAAACTGAAAACTTGAGCATGCATAACTATTCACCCCCCCAAAGTCAATACTTTGTAGAGCCACCTTTAGCAGCAATTACAGCTGCAAGTCTCTTGGGGTTTGTCTCTGTAAGCTTGGCACATCTAGCCACTGGGATTTTTGCCAATTCTTCAAGGCAAAACTGCTCCAGCTCCTTCAAGTTGGATGGGTTCCACTGGTCTACAACAATCTTTAAGTCATACCACAGATTCTCAATTGGATTGAGGTCTGGGCTTTGACTAGGCCATTCCAAGACATTTAAATGTTTCCCCTTAAACCATTCGAGTGTTGCTTTAGCAGTATGCTAAGGGAATTTGTCCTGCTGGAAGGTGAACCTCCGTCCCAGTCTCAAATCTCTGGAAGACTCAAACAGGTTTCCCTCAAGAAATTCCCTGTATTTAGCGCCATCCATCATTCCTTCAATTCTGACCAGATTCCCAGTCCCTGCCGATGAAAAACATCCCCACAGCTTGATGCTTCCACCACCATGTTTCACTGTGGGAATGGGGTTCTTGGGGTGATGAGAGGTGTTGGGTTTGCGCCAGAAATAGCGTTTTCCTTGATGGTCAAAAAGCTCAATTTTAGTCTCATCTGACCAGAGTTCCTTCTTCCATATGTTTGGGGAGTCTACAACATGCCTTTTGGCGAACACCAAACGTGTTTGCTTATTTTCTTCTGTAAGCAATGGCTTTTTTTCTGGCCACTCTTCCATAAAGCCCAACTCTGTGGAGTGTACGGCTTAAAGTGGTCCTATGGACAGATACTCCAATCTCCGCTGTGGAGCTTTGCAGCTCCTTCATGGTTATCTTTGGTCTCTTTGTTGCCTCTCTGATTAATGCCCTCCTTGCCTGGTCCATGAGTTTTGGTGGGCAGCCCTCTCTTGGCAGGTTTGTTGTGGTGCCAAATTTTTTCCATGTTTTTATAATGGATTTAATGGTGCTCTGTGGGATGTTCAAAGTTTCTGATATTTTTTTATAACCCAACCCTGATCTGTACTTCTCCAGAACTTTGTCCCTGACCTGTTTGGAGAGCTCCTTGGTCTTCATGGTGCCGCTTGCTTGGTGGTGTCCCTTGCTTAGTGGTGTTGCAGACTCTGGGGCCTTTCAGAACAGGTGTATATATACTGAGATAATGTGACAGATCATGTGACACTTAGATTGCACACAGGTGGACTTTATTTAACTAATTATGTGACCTCTGATGGTAATTGGTTGCACCGGATCCTGTTTAGGGGCTTCATAGCAAAGGGGGTGAATACATATGCACACACCACTTTTCCGTTTTTTATTTTTTAGAATTGTTTGAAACAAGTTATTTTTTCCATTTCACTTCACCAATTTAAACTATTTTGTGTATGTCCATTACATTAAATCCAAATAAAAATCAATTTAAATTACAGGTTGTAATGCAACAAAATCGGACAAACGCCAAGAGGGATGAATAATTTTGCAAGGCACTGTATAACCAAACAACAGTGCTTCCCTAAAAGCTGCCTGTGTTTAAACAAACATCTTCTCTTTTCAGAAAGAGAACAGCTCAATTAATAAAGACAGAATAGCAAAGTCAAATGTATTTTATCTCCTCGATAATCGTGATCTTGTTTGGTGTGGGGGGACAAAATAAATTCATGCACGATGGCGCACGATGGCGCAGGCGCGCAGCCGGTTTGGGTTCCGTTTAAGGCATCACCGAGTTAAGCATTGTTATAGAACGCTTGACATAATCTGGATACGTTTTATGTATTTACTTCAAAATATAAAGCAAACAATAGATGTCATTTTAATTAACAAAGGGTATGTTATACCCTCACTCAATTCAAGCCCTGGTCTTAGTCAAACACACCAAGCCCTTCCCAGACATTTAATCAGTGCATGCGATAGTACTTGAGTATTTGGCTATACCGTCATCAATGGATAGGATAAATGTGTCTGTCAAACAGGTAGGATTACCACTTATTTATTGGGGGATGAAGAACTAAGATCCAATTATATTTAACCCCTGCATCGGAGAGTTACAATGTTGCTATCACTATGTATCCTACTACCTATAGTAGGAAAACGAGTTTCTTATTCATAATATCACACCTGTTATCACAAATGGCACGACCCCATAATTGTTACAATTACAACAATAAAAAGAACACTTTTATATAACGTATTTGACATATATTGTCATAGTTCTGTACAACTGTAAAACAGAGTAAGATCATTTGAGTTTTGGAAACAACTGCTTTCATAAATGCATTGCGGGCCTCGTTTCGCTGGAGCAGTGTAAAATAAGCGTCATGTCAATGACCCAGCCTTAACGAATTTCGTTTAGTTACATGTTGCATTTGATTGTCCAACATCAGTTTCAGACATTTATTTATTTAATCTCCACCTAGAGTGGCCTCTTTCCACTGCTGTGGTGCTGCATTGCAATCAGTGATGTTTTCTCTCCGTAGCTGTCCATGGTCCTGGAATCAAATCATCTGAGTTTGCTTGGACACCAGCCTGATCTCCAGCTCCTTCCACCTCTGGAAACTATTTAGGTGGTCATGCGACTTCTCATGCGAGCTGAGTAGGTGGCACAGATTGTTCCAGTCCCTGCTTCCATCCCTGGCCAGCGCAGATGTGCACTCGTGTGAGAAAAGTTTGCAGCAAGAACAGAAGGCTGCATCGTTTTTGGAATAGATACGCCTTGGTCTCTCCACTCTCTCCCCGTTCGCTATCCCCCTATTGTAGTGGGCCACCGAAAACTTTCGTTGCCCCTCATCTCTTGGGGAATTCCCCTCCTTATCCCGATGTGGCCCAGCCTGCACTAACATATCCCGTAAAGATCCCCGGAGGACCCGGAGGACCCGGAGGACCGCAGCCAATGGTCAAAATTCCGCCCCAATTTCAAGTGCTGCCACAGGCGGCGGGCTAATCTTTCCTAATGGGAGGGCCGACCCTGTATAATGGGGATAGAAATTGTCTGACTTGAGCCTACATGTCAACTGCATGAACTTCACATAAATCATGTGATCAAAGGTCATGCATTTGTACTGCAAGTTTCTGCAGTGGCTCTTCACCAACTTCATCCTGCAGCCATCGCCTCCATTGTGGGAGGCTCTATTGTCAACCAATCATTAGGGTGTTTTTGTTTGATCCACGCAAAAGAAATAATGATATTTGAGGCTCTCTAAATTGATTGTATGCAAACAACGTACACATGTGATTTCAGTGTGTGAGTGTGTGGTATGCGGGTTGGAGACATTTTATTTCGACATTATAAAGGAAAACGATTATAATGGCAACTCTGCCATGTTGATCTGAGCCTTCTACACTATGCCTTGATTACACCTTTAATGCGCCAAATGGTACGCAGCATCATCTGTATATGTGTGCAACAAAAGTTCAACATAATTAATGCACCACACAGAACACACTGAAACTGCTTCTCAAACGCAATGCTTCAAGGCAAACGTAGCGTTCTATTGGAAAGAATGTACTTTGCAAAAACACTGTCGGTGTGATCGAGGAGTTACCACTAAGAAATATTGCGTTGTGCGCGATACCAGTTATCATACATATGTGCATCTGTCATGTCTTTGCATTTTTATTGAACCTTTATTTAACTAGGCAAGTCAGTTAAGAACAAATTCTTATTTACAATGACGGCCTACCAGACGGCAAAAGGCCTCCTGCGGGGGCTGGGATTTTTAAAAAATAAAAAAGGAGGATAATACAGTAAGGCACTAAAGTAATACTGCAAAACAAAAACTGAGCAAATGAATACACTTTTTGGCCTAAATGCATAGCATAATGTTTGGGGCAAATCCAACACAACACAGTAACTGCCTCCTTATTTTCAAACATGGTTGTGGCTGCATCATAGTATGGGTATATTTGACATCGGCAAATAGGGAGTATTTCAGTATAAAAAGAAACGTTATGGAGCTAAGCACACGCAAAATCCTAGAGGAAAACCTGCTTCAGTCTGCTTTACATCAGAGACAAAGGTCTTAGAGACTTACCCAAGAAGACTCAGAGCTGTAATCGATGCCAAAGGTGATTCTAACATGTATAAACTCAGCTAGCTGAATACTTATGCAAAGAATATATTTTAGTTATTACATTTTTATTCATCTTGAAAATGTTTAAGAATTTTTCTTCCACTGACATTACAGAGTATTCTGTGTAGATTGTTGACAAAAAATAGCAATTAAATCCATTTCAATCCCACTTTGTAACACAATAAAATGGGAAGAAATCCAAGGGGTAGGAATACTTTTGCAAAGTGCTTTATACAGTGACTTCAGAAAGTATTCACACCCCTTGACCTTTTCCAAATTGTGTTACTTTACACTGTAAAGTTTACAGCCTTATTCTAAAATGGATTAAATAAAATAAATCCTCAGCAAGCTACACAAAATACCCCATAATGACAAAGTGAAAACAGGTTTTTAGAAATGTTTGCTAACTTATTAACAATAAAAAACAGAAATATCTTATTCACATAAGTATTCATACCCTTTGCTGTGAGACTCAAAATTGAGCTCAGGTGCATCTTATTTCCATTAATCATCCTTGAGATGTTTCTACAACTTTGAGTCCACCTGTGGTAAATTCAATTGATTGGACATGATTTGGAAGGCACACACCTGTCTACATAAGGTTCCACAGTTGACAGTGCATGTCAGAGCAAAAACCAAGTCATGAGGTCGAAGGAAATGTCTGTAAAGCTCCGAGACAAGATTGTGTCACGGTACAGATCAGGGGAAGGGTACCAATTTTTTTTTGCAGCATTGAAGGTCCCCATCATTCTTAAATGGAAGAAGTTTAGAACCACCAAGACACTTCCTAGAGCTGGCCGCCCGGCCAAACTGAGCAATCGGGGGAGAAGGGCCTAGGTCAGGGAGGTGACCAAGAACTCGATGGTCGCTCTGACAGAGCTCTAGAGTTCCTCTGTGGAGATGGGAGATACAACAAATTGGAATTCGTAACATATCATACACAAATTCGTAACATATCATCCGAATTGTCATTCGTAACATATCATACGAAATGGATGATGGTCATCCACAAATGAATGCATGCCATACAAAACGTAACATATCATACTAAATGGACTATCTTGGATTTATGTACGGAATAATACAAAATGCTCTGAGACCAGGTTGCAGCCTGGGAAATCCCAGAACTAGTGCAACATCACTGGAACATTGTTAATGTGGAAATCAACCCGTCTGCCTAGGATGACTAAAATGATCCTGAATGAATGGTAAATAATGATGAGTAAGAAAGTTACACAGGGTCAAAGATCATACCTCAAGACATGCTAACCTCTCACCATTGCCAATAACAGTGGAGGTCAGCATGTCTTAAGGGTATGATCTTGCATAAAGTACGTTACGTTGAGCTGGGTGAATAGAATGTAAATAAGTCATCCAATATGCTGTAATAGAAATAAAGCCATGCACGTCAACATAATAATTGAGCTCCCTAATCTTAAACTGCATCACTGATTGACAATATAGAAGTAACTCGTGTTTAATTCTACCCCACATGATAGGGAGAATTGGATACATTGGAACCTTGCAATATAAATAACATTACGCATGGTGGGAGGGAGCTTAAACACAAAGTCATCTCTCATGAGCCATAGATCAGCCCCCTGTAATAATGCATAGAAGTCCAAACCTGGTTGGAAAAACTCATCACAAACAGCCTGGTAATGTGGCTGGAGAGTCAACCTGTCGTAAACAGTAAATAGCAAATAGAAAAGCATATTCTTTACTCTCTCTCTGTGAAAGTCATTTTGTCTGAGTGCCCTGATAAAGTTATTAAAATGTACAACATTGGTGATGGCGCAAAAGTTAAATGTCCCTCTCCACTGGTTATCCACCATACATTGTAGACTCAATTATTTGACAGACCTTGTAACCATGAACAGAAAATCTCTCAATGAGAGAGAGAGTTCAATAAACTAATCTGAGTGAATCAATGTTTCTGTGTTTGTGGACTTTCACCTACATGTTGTTTTTAATCTCTCATAAGAATGTTACAGAATAACTACATGTTCACTCATTCTCCAATCGAATGTGTTCCCAGATATAAATACTTAGGCATTTGGATATGTATGGATTTGACATAAAAAACAAGTAGATGAGCTGGTTAAGAAGCTAAGATTTAAAGTTGGCTTTTTCTACAGAAACAGATGGTGTCTTTCTCTAAGCAGTAGGAAGCAGGTTATTCAGTCAACCTTTTTATCTGTTCTTGAATATGGTGATATTAATTATCAAAGTGCAGCTGCTACTACTCTTAAACCTTCAGATGCCATATACCATAGTGCACTTCGTTTTGTTACAGGTGACAGTTCTGATAGTCATCCCTGTATCCTGTATCACAAGGTTGGCTGAACGTCACTAAAGACCCGTAGATCTCTACATTACTCCCTTTATGTTTACAAGGCCCTACTTTATAAACTTCAGTCTTATCTAACTTTGCTGTTGAAGTATACACACCTGAGTTGCCTAACCTGTTCACAGGATTGGTTAACTGTTGAGGTTCCTAGGGTCTCCAAAGCTAGGTAAATCTGCTTTTAGTTTTAATGCACCATATTGAATGCACCATTTGCAAATGTATAACGTTTAATACAAAGATTGTTCCTCTCTCTATATCAATTACTTTCTTTATGATTGGCTTTACAAATTCCTCATCCATAGCATCAGTGACAGGTATTGTAATAGAACTGTAGTAGGACGACTCTTGTTTGATGTACCAACTTTTTGTCGTTCGTACCACTGTGATGGTGTGTCCCTGAGAGTGAAGAGCCTTGATCAGAATGTCCATGTTAACCCATTGACTTCCCTCCCCGGGAAAGACCAGCAACTTCCCACCATGGCAAACTGAACCACACATAATCAACAGAATTATAAATAGGCACAAGTCATGTTTCCAATTATCATTTATCTGAAATATATAACAAACAGAGCTAGGAAATCATATTCAGTTTGTATGACACATTGAACAGATTTTGACATATAGTCAGTTAGCTGACTATATATTCTCATTTATGTACAAGCATTTCGCTACACCCGCGATAATATCTGCTAAATATGCGTATGTGAACAATAAATACAATTTGATGTGATTGAAATCATGAAAGACCATGAAAGCTGTTCTCAATAGTGCATAATTAATTATCTATCGGGTTTTGAGAGTTTGAGACAATGAAGATGAAACTTTATTCTTCATTTAGATTCACGTTTGATACAGTATGTAAACAATATCTCACAATACATTACATCCTTGCCAATGAACATTAACTTAACGTAATTATTATTAGCTTATTCAGTCTGGAGGTAAGATGTAGTGAAATGTTACATGTAAAATGTGTAGCTTACTTTGGCTTTTGTGTGGCATGTTGGTTTATAAGGGTTAGGTCAAGGTCAAAGTACTGCTTTTAAGAGAACCTTTCCAGTTGTTAAATTTACCAATGAATTTAGGCTTTTCTGAGGGCAAAAGGAGGGAAATATACTCTCTGTATTTCTAAGTGAACAAAAAACTAAGTGAGGCTTCCAAGCAGAGTCCATTAGAGAAAAGTCAGACAATAGAAGCACTTCTTCTGCTCTATGCAGACCACCTTGGTTGGCTTATTTATTGCAGATCAATGCTGTCATTTTATAAGCATCAGAATAAAAATCCCTTCACATTCCTCCTCGGATCTCACAGGATCATATTACCTCTGAATTATCAACCCTTCTTGAATGAATGAAGAATGATGTTGTGGTTAAAGTTTGTATAACGACAAACTGAAAGTTCTTTGTTCTTTTGAAATGACCTCCGCAATTGAAAAAAAGAACAAACCAATGAGGGACAAGGTGTTGTTGGCAAACATCTAAGCTGCATGATATCTTTATTAAAAGTTAGAGCTCCTTAACGGTCTTCTGGAGAATCAACATCTACATCAGTTTAACTTTTACACACAAAGAAAGCAGCTACACACAACTATAACAGCATTCATTTTAAAGTGCACATTTGGACTTTCCTATTCAAACCTTTGATTAAATGGGCTGAACAGTTAAAGTACAGTTGTTAGTTTAGCAAAATCTTCAAAAAGCAAATAGATAAAACATCTGTCAACAATACTGTATGCCTACATAAATGCCACATATATTTGTCATTTGAAGAAACAGTATAATGAGTGAGACAACAAGTAAAAACATATTGTTGTACCACACTATGTACAGATGAAACCCATAATCATTCCTCTTTCATTTTAATTTTCAAATATGACCTGCAACAGAAACATCTGATAATGCCAATGAAAACCAGCAGAGTAAATAACACAACAGCCAGTAAAAACACCATTACATCTACAGAGTGGTACGAGTACCAGGGCATTCTGTAGGACTCAGTACGCAGGTGAGCAGCACCTTTGTGTCTCATGACAAACTCAATCCAGAAGAGGGCAGTGTCCAGGGGCTCCATTGGCACGTCCCTGTGTAGCCTGGAGAGTCTCTGCATGTTCGTCCTGTAGGATGGCTCATTCAGAACTTCCTGTAAGGCCTGGGAGAATATGTTTCTATCTAGTGTTGCTAAATCCACAACCTTTGCTACACCCTTCACTTTCATTCTAGAAAGATTGTCAGGTTGGTCGAACACTAGAGGAAGGCCTACTATTGGAACACCGTGGTAGATAGCCTCGAAAATCCCATTTGTTCCTCCGTGAGCTACAAACAGCCTTGTCTTAGGGTGTCCTAACAGATCATTCTGAGGCATCCAGTCAACTAGTAAGGTGTTGTTTCCCAGAGTAGCTGGCCTTTCTCCTTTGTACCTCCAGATTACCTTCTGAGGCAGTTGGGCAAAAGCAGCAGCTATCTCATCAGCTATATCATGTGGAAGTTGTCCAATTAAAGTCCCCAAAGACATGATAATGATGCCCTGCACCCCAGAACTCTGAACAAACTCCTCCAGTTCTTGGGGAAGAGGCTTGGCAGGTTTACATTGGAACCCTCCCATATAGATAACATTAGGCATGGTGGGACGAGGGAACTCAAACACAAAGTCAACTCTCATGAGCCATAAATCAGCAGCTTGAAACAATGAGAAGTAGTCGACCTCAGGACCAAAGTAACGACTAACCAAAGCGGAATAATGAGGCCCCACTGTCTGTCTGTACAGATACTGCCTGATGACATAAACAAGGATGTTACGGACCCTCTGAAAAAAACTCATCTTGTCTGTTAACTCTGCAGCAGGAATTGGAACATAAGATAGCGGAGAGGGAGCAATAACAAAATGACCCTCACCAGCTATAGTCCATCTAACATTGAAAACAAGGGGCACATTTAAATAGTGTGCCAGCACAACGCCTCCCCCATTTAATGGGTCTGTCAGAACCAAGTCATACTTGGTTTCTCTAATAGACTGCATCAACTGTTTATTCTCTAACATTTTGATTACCATCTCACACACTTTGCGGTGGATTTCAAAAAACCCATTCTTCAACTCCATGTCCAAACTAAAACGAGTCCAAGCAGAGTTTCCCTCTCTCTTTATCTGTATTAGTCTTGACACAAATGAGCGAAAGAATTCCTCATCAGCTCCACCTGGAATATCAATTGTGATTGAACTGTAGTGAGGGGAGGTCTCCTTGATGTACCAGCTGGCTGATGGCCGTACTACTGACACACTGTGACCTCTTGAATGCAACGCTTCAATAATGACCTTCATGTTGACCCAGTGGCTGCCGTCTTGAGGAAACACCAGGACTTTCCCACCATGGACAGCAGGAATTGAGAGGGTCAACAGGGTAACAATGAAGATACTAGGGAGACACATCTTCACTAGCTGCTTCACATAAGCATGCATCAATTTTACCTGAAATATACAAAAATAAGGTCAAATAAATCTAATAAAATTATGTTTTGACATGAGAAGAATTAAAACAGGCCTACGTTTTTTTTCTTTAGGCTACAAATAAGTCCCTACACTGTCCACAATATTGATTGGCCTACTTTAAAGTTTAGACCGGTTATGTCAAAAGGTTGATTAAGTAATACAGTATAATCTTTCACTGTCAGAGAAATACTTTTTTACATGAGACAAAATAAAAACAGCATGATTGTGATGCTTAATTATATATTTTTTCGCTACAAATAAGTCCCTACACTATCCACAATATTGATACTTTAATAAAGTCTAAACAACTTTTCATGACAAAAGATTACGTAATACAGTATAATCTTTCATTCTGAGAGTTAAATTATTTCCTTCACCGATATAAATGTCTCTTGAACGTTAGGAAATTGTCAAATTCTGTAGATTTTGCCGAGGTGAAACCTATTTCACTTCCTAATGTTAGGCTACACGTTAACATTCTATTATTGTAGCTCCGAATTAACAATCTGTCCTGAGTATGAACAAACAACGTTACGACAGAATCCATACATGCGGAGCTCATTTAATTGAAGGCTTACGTTCCGGTTTTCATCCAAAGAACAAAGAATTTGAAATGAAGCCTATTTCAGAGCCATTCTGGTTGTAAATCAATTCGTAGGTATTTGTAATAATCGCGGAAATCAGAGAGGAAGAGGCGAAATCAGTATAGACTCTAGACATCCGAGTTGGCTCCCACAATGTTCAAATGCTCCTTCTATTTCTGTTTTTCAAAACCGTAGACTTCTCAGCACATTGAATGGGTGCGTTCGAACCGATCGCTTTTATCAAGTTGCTCTCCACCTTTCAAAGCTTATTGCATAATGGCAGGGCCGGTCCTAGACGTTATGCAGCCTTAGCCGAGACAGAAATCTGCCCCCCCCCCCCTATTTTTTATCAAATAAAAGTTGGAGGAACAGAACATAATATCAGCCCAAATAATAGGCCTATGCTACAAATTAAACACCATTTTTAACACATCTGGTTAGTAGGCTGTATTATCAGTTCAATGTTAATAACATTGAAAATATTAGGCTATCTGAATACATTGATAAAATTACCAATGCCCTGGATGTTCTGCCACCCTAGGTGAGACAAGAATAATTACATCTTAGACATCCTTATGAATCTAAGCATGGCACTTTCAAAAGTGACTTTTCCTACCCAGGCAGAGGCTCTACTGATGCAGAAAACTGTAAGCTTCAACTGCTGGCTACTCGTCCGTTGTACAATGACTTGCGAAAGTATTCACCCCCCTTGAAATTTTTCCTATTCTGTTGCCTTACAACCTGGAATTAAAATATATATTTTTTGGGGGGGTCCGTATCATTTGTAGATGCAAAATATTTTTTGTTGTGAAGCAAACAAGAAATAAGACAAAAAAACTGAAAACTTGAGCATGCATAACTATTCACCCCCCCAAAAGTCAATACTTTGTAGAGCCACCTTTAGCAGCAATTACAGCTACAAGTCTCTTGAGGTTTGTCTCTGTAAGCTTGGCACATCTAGCCACTGGGATTTTTGCCAATTCTTCAAGGCAAAACTGCTCCAGCTCCTTCAAGTTGGATGGGTTCTCGTTCAAATATTTTTTATTGAACACACACAAGAATGGTGTATAGGTATAAAAGACAGGTATACAATTCTTATCTAAACATAAAAGAGCAGACAGAAACAAAAAGACCCAGAGTTCTGGGTACAAAACAAATATTACAAAACAAGACATACAGAACAAGGACAGGTAGAAAGAAAGAGGGTAGGTGTCACCCCCCACTTATTCCCCCCCTTTATCCCTCCCCCACTTCTTCCCCCCCTTTATTCCTTCCCCTTGTTCCCCTCCCGACTGCTCGGGTGGCGGTGCCAGCACATGCTGCCCAAAGGTGGATTAAAATATTACAATTGAGAGTGCGTTAAAAAGTACAAATTCACAGCGCCGAATGGTCCAGGTAAGAGAGGAAAGGCTGCCAGATTTGATCAAATGTTGATAGTTTATTGTTCAGAATATATCTAATTCTTTCTAAGTGTACAGTGTTTGCCAATTCGCTGAGCCATAATTTGGTAGTGGGCGCTTCCCTCTTTTTCCAAAACAACAAGATTAGTTTTTTTGCCGAAATGAGACTGTAAGAGATGAGTTGTTTTTGAGGGTTGGTTAATCCGTTTAGGGAATCAGACACTCCCAGGATTATCAGAAGCGGGTCTGGGTCAATTGAAGTCTCCAGAACTTCCGAGAGGATCCTAAAAATTCCACACCAGTAACCATACAAGCTAGAGCATAGGGCAAAGCAGTGGAGTAGTGTACCCTGTGCAGCCTGACATTTATCACACATAGGGGATGTATCAGGAAATATCCTATGCAGTTTGGTTTTGGAATAGTGTAATCTGTGTAATACCTTGAATTGTATGAGACGATGTCTGGAGTTAATGGAGCAGGTGTGGATATACTCCAAGCTATCTTCCCAGTCTGCCACCGAAATGTCAGTCCCTAGTTCTTCCTCCCATTTTGCCTTAATGGCATCTGTAGAAGGTGTGCTAACAGATTGAAAAGCCTCATATAAACGAGATATCAGTTTGTCTGAGGTGGGGGATGTTTTGATGCATCCGTCAAACATGGAAGGCTTAGTGTTCCCAGATGTCTGGAGGTGTTTTCTAACATAGTCTCTGATTTGTAGGTATCTGAAAAAGTTACTTCTGGGGAGTTTATAAGTTTCCCTCAGCAACTCAAAGGAAGCAAAGGTCCCTTCTATATATAAATCCCCTATGGTACTTATCCCCAACTCTCCCCATTGCTCAAAGGTGTTATCAAGGTTAGAGGGGGCAAAGGAGGGGTTCCTGGCAACAGGGAGCATGAATGACATTGGTCTAAGCTCAAAGTGGGTTTTAATTTGCTTCCAGATTCGGACTGTGCTATGTATAATAGGATTGTTACGATAAAGTGACCTCTCCAGATTGACAGGCGACAAAATCACAGCACCAATAGAGAAGGGGTGACACTCCTCCCGCTCCATACTAAGCCAGCTGGATGACGGACGTGCGTCATCCAGCAAAAACGTAACAGCGCGGAGGTTAGCGGCCCAATAATAAAATATAAAATTTGGGAGAGACAATCCTCCTTCCATTTTGGATTTGCAGAGGTGTTTTTTACCTATCCTGTGTGTTTTATAATCCCAGATGAAAGGATTGATAATTGAGTCCAGTTGTTTATGAAAGGATTTAGGTATGAATACTGGGATGTTCTGGTATAGGTAGAGCAGTTGTGGGAGGAAGACCATTTTAATGGCATTAATTCTTCCGAGCAGAGAAATTGGGAGAGTTCTCCAAAATTGTATGTTTGTCTTGAGTTTTTGCATCAGAGAGGGGAAATTCTCTTTAAATAGTAAGGAGTATTGTTTGGTAACTACAATTCCTAGATAAGTTATCTTCAGAAAAATTTACCTAACTGGAAGATGTTCTAGCCAGGAGGTGTTTTGTAACCGTATGGGCATTAATTCACTCTTGTTCCAATTTATTCTGTATCCCGAGAAGGTACCAAACAAATTAATCACATCAAGAATAGCTGGAATACTAGCTTGGGGTTCTGTTACATAGAGGAGAATGTCATCTGCGTATAGGGAAATCTTATTTAGAGTATCTTTAGTATTATAGCCGTGTATTGCTGCATCAGATCTAATCGCCTGAGCGAGAGGTTCAATGATTAGGGCGAAGAGCATAGGCGACAGCGCACAACCCTGCCTTGTCCCTCTGTAGCGGTTAAATCGGGGCGACAATGATTGGTTAGTGAGTATTCTCGCACAGGGGTTCCTATATAAAAGCTGGATCCAATTTATGAACCCATCTCCAATATTACATTTCTGTAGGACTTTGAAAAGATAGGACCACTCAACTTGGTCAAAAGCCTTCTCGGCGTCAAGAGATATAACGGCAAGGTCCACGTTTGGTAACCTCTGAGAATACATAATGTTGAAGAGGCGCCTGAGATTGAAGAATGAGTTTCTGTTCGGGATAAAGCCGGTCTGGTCCGAATGGACCAATTTGCCAATTAAAGTGCTAAGCCTGTTAGCCAGGGTTTTTGCTAAAATCTTTTGGTCTGTATTAAGGAGGGATATTGGTCTGTATGACCCTACCTCTTCCGGATCTTTACCCTTCTTATGTATAACTGTAATGAATGCTTCATCCAAAGTAGATGGGAGAGCTCCATCCTCCTTGGCCTGAACCAACATTTTGTGCAGGTAGGGAGAGAGCATGTTGCTGAATGTTTTCTAGAATTCACCAGGGTATCCATCTGGGCCCGGGATCTTGCCACTCTTTAGAGTTTTAATTGTTTCTCGAATTTCTTCAAGAGATATTTCCTTATTCAGGAAGTTAGAATCTTCCTGGTTCAGGGCAGGAAGATTACAGTCCTCCAAAAAGTTTTGCATAATTAAGGGGTTAGGATCTGCTTTAGATGTATATAGAGTCTCATAAAACTGACGGAATCTGTCATTGATGTCTTTGGGGGAAGAGAGTAATTCCCCAGATGCAGATTTAACTTTGTGAATCATTCGGTCACTCACATTTTTTCAAAGTTGTCTGGCGAGTAATTTGTGTGGTTTGTCACCAAACTCAAAATATTTTTGCTTGGCGTAGAGAAAAGATTTAGCAATTTTAGCTGAGAGAATCTGATTATATTCAAATTTTAAAGAGGTAATTTTTTTATGTTTCTCCATAGATGGATGTCTAGCATTCTCCCTATCCAGTAAGTGAATTTGTCCCTCCAGTTCTACCAATTTTCCCCTGTTTTGCCTACTCCTGGCAGTCTGATAGGAGATGATACAGCCTCTCAAATAAGCCTTAAGTGTTTCCCACATTAATGCTGGGGAAGTCTCTGTGTTGTCGTTGGTATCAAAGAAAAATTTAATTTGGTCTTTAAGATGTTCACAGAATGTTGGTTCTGTGAGGAGCTGAGGATTTAACCTCCAGACCCTCTCATTTGGTACGATGTCACCCAATCTCAGGGAGAAGGTGAGTGGACTGTGGTCCGAGATTATAATATCATGATACTTCACATTACAGGTATAGGGGAGTAGTTTAGCATCAACCAAAAAGTAGTCAATTCGAGTATAAACATTGTGAACATGAGAGTAAAAGGAGTATTCCCTACCCGTAGGGTTAGTGGTCCTCCATATATCAAATAAGTTAGAATTCTTTATGTAGGTATTCAAGAATTCACTTGAATAGGAGGTGGGGGTTCGCCGGGTAGAGGATCTGTCCAAATATTGGTCTAGCACACAGTTAAGGTCCCCTCCAATGATCAGGTTAGTATGGGAGATATCTGGAATCAGGGCAAGGACTCTTTTGAAAAAAGAGGGGTTATCAATGTTTGGCCCATAGATATTTAGTAGAGTTACAGAAGTAGAGTGGATCTCTCCTATTACGATCACATAACGACCCTCTTTATCCACAATAGTGGTTTTATGTAGAAAGGGAATTCCTTTCCGTACCAGAATCGCTGTGCCTCTCGTTTTGGCAGAGAAGTTAGAGTGATACACTTGCCCCACCCACCTACATTTAAGTCTGCTATGAGAATTATTTTTCAGATGGGTTTCTTGCAAAAATATAATATCAGACGAGAGTGCTTTCAAGTGGGCTAGGACCTTGCCTCTCTTAATTGGTTCGTTTAAACCCTTGACATTCCAGGAAGTGAATGTGAGCCCCGCCCCCCTCTCATTTGTAGTTCCTATGGTGGCCTGCAAAACATGTAACTCAATAAAAAGGTAAGAAAGCGCACCAAACCATCACGATCAGCATATGTAGCAGCTATACCCGAGCAGTATCCAACCAGCCCCTCCACTACTGCAAGCACCTTTACTTCCCACCCTGTTCCCCTACTTTCCCCACTATTTACCCCCCCGATCAACCCACCTTTAACAGGCATACACAAATAGGAGAGAAAAAAATAGAAAAATAAAAATAATAAACACATTGTCTGGCCGATGCCAAAAAAGCACGGCGCGACCTCGAACAAGAGGTAAAACAAAAATAAAATCCCAACTATACGTTCACCTCTCACTATCCTAGAACTTCTACTAACATATGAACTGAGGAGGCTCCCGCGAATAAAGTGTTCAATTAGCATCTAATAAACCTAGAGAGAATACGTTGCAACTTAAACATATTGCGCACTTAGGCGTCATCTTGGGTCAATCCCTGAGATAAGCAAGATATAGCATCACAAGATTATATTGCTAAGCAATGCCGGTCTAAACATGAACCATCCGCAACCGACATAGACAGCAGTACATTTACATATTGTGGGTTAGCTCGGAAACAAGGATTTTTCTAAATTAAACGTACCCCCCAGTCAGAAAATAAATAAATAAAAAGGTTATATATATATATACATACATACATACATATATACATATATATATATATATACACATACATACACACACATATACATACACACTTACACACACATACATACGTACATACACACATACACATCCCCAAAAAATACATATAAATGTATATATGTAAAAAAATATATACATATACACACACACACACACACCCATACATATATACACATACATACACAAACATTCATGCCCCAGAGTAATAATCTACACTAATTTAAGATATACACATACATAATAGTAAAATGCTAAGAGAAAATAATTATAAAGTACAAATAATAATTATATGTACGCACACCTACACAGACACTACAGAGGGCTGGTGGGGATCTAATCGGGAGAGCGGCCCTCGGCTAAAACAAAGGCAGAACGGCACAAAACATCAACTTGCTATCCAGGTGTCTGCCCCTTCCCAAACATCACCCCCAGTCCCCTGCAAGCAATAAATAAATGGTATTGTAATAGCAATAAATGTAAGAATTGAAAAATAAATAACGAAACAAAAAATGGGGGAATATAAGTATATTCATCCGAAAGTGTCAATGATCAAACCTGGAAGGCATCCCAAATAGGCATCGCTCTGAACACAGCCAGAATGAAAGTGACTTTAACTGAGAGCTCTGACCGCCCTCCACAGCATCTTACATGTTCGGTAGCCCTTGTTGAGACCGTTCAATACGGTTTCACCCGTTATGGTATAGTATGGATTCGATTCCATGAGCAGACCCTAACACACAATGACAAGGCACTCTAACCTGTACGGGGGATTGGCGTATGTTCCCGGATAAACTTCTCTGCGTCCAAAACCGAGGAGAGCCAAATCTTCTCACCGGAAGGCGGGGTAATTCTTAGTCTTGCAGGGAAGAGCAAGGCTGGGCGAAGATGGAGTTTGTAGAGTTTGGTCATGACATCTCTGTAGTCGCCGCGGTGCTTTGCCACATCGGGCGCATAATCATCATAGACACGGAAGGGGTGCCCTTTATGTAACAGGTTGCCCCTCATTCGGGCCTCGCGCAGGATAAGATCCTTGGTCTTGAAACTGTGACAACAGATGATTACTGGACGAGGACGTTGGCCCGGTCCAGGCACTGGGACAAGGGCGCGATGTGCACGGTCCAGCTGGGGGTCCGAAGCCAAAACATCCGATCCCATTGCATCCTTCAATAGCTTGGCGAAGAAGTCGGAGGGGCGAGAGCCCGCCTCAACCCCCTCTGCCAGACCAACAACGCGAAGGTTATTACGTCTGGAACGGCCCTCCAGGTCGACCACTTTCACAGAAAGCCTCTGCACCCTATCCTGCAGTGACGAGCATAGCTTCTCTAACTCGTCGATCCTACCAGCGTTGAATTCAGAAGCTTTCTCAAGGTCCACAATACTCTGGCCCTGCGAAGCGACCGTTCGAATGGTGCTCTCGATTTTGGTGTCCAGTTCAGCAATAGTAGCCTTAAGATCCTCAGCTAAAGCAACACGTAGTTCTCCCAAAGCCCGGGTAAGTTCTGTAAGTGTCACGTTGTTGCCTGAGCCTTCCGCCATGTCTGTCTCGTTGTTTGGTGTGGAGTAGGCCTCCGATGTGGATTTATTGTCCTTTGGTCGCTTATTACTCGGTATTTTTACACAGAAAGTTACAATGTTGTATTAGAAAGAGACGTTTGTTGTAAAAAGTATCATAAAGTAGGTTAAGTTAGATTATTTCGCAAAAAAGTTGCAGGAGCCTCTCACACACCGCCGTTCACTCCAACATGCTAGCTCCGCCCCGAGTTGGATGGGTTCCACTGGTGTACAACAATCTTTAAGTCATACCACAGATTCTCAATTGGATTGAGGTCTGGGCTTTGACTAGGCCATTCCAAGACATTTAAATGTTTCCCCTTAAACCATTCGAGTGTTGCTTTAGCAGTATGCTAAGGGGCATTGTCCTGCTGGAAGGTGAACCTCCATTCCAGTCTCAAATCTCTGGAAGACTGAAACAGGTTTCCCTCAACAAATTCCCTGTATTTAGCGCCATCCACCATTCCTTCAATTCTGACCAGATTCCCAGTCCCTGCCGATGAAAAACATCCCCACAGCTTGATGCTTCCACCACCATGTTTCACTGTGGGAATGGGGTCCTTGGGGTGATGAGAGGTGTAGGGTTTGCGCCAGTAATAGCGTTTTCCTTGATGGTCAAAAAGCTCAATTTTAGTCTCATCTGACCAGAGTTCCTTCTTCCATATGTTTGGGGAGGCTACAACATGCCTTTTGGCGAACACCAAACGTGTTTGCTTATTTTTTACTGTAAGCAATGGCTTTTTTTCTGGACAGTCTTCCATAAAGCCCAGCTGTGTGGAGTGTACGGCTTAAAGTGGTCCTATGGACAGATACTCCAATCTCCGCTGTGGAGCTTTGCAGCTCCTTCATGGTTATCTTTGGTCTCTTTGTTGCCTCTCTGATTAATGCCCTCCTTGCCTGGTCCATGAGTTTTGGTGGGCAGCCCTCTCTTGGCAGGTTTGTTGTGGTGCCAAATTCTTTCCATGTTTTTATAATGGATTTAATGGTGCTCTTTGGGATGTTCAAAGTTTCTGATATTTTTTTATAACCCAACCCTGATCTGTACTTCTCCAGAACTTTGTCCCTGACCT
Source organism: Salvelinus namaycush (assembly GCF_016432855.1). Taxonomy (NCBI): domain Eukaryota; kingdom Metazoa; phylum Chordata; class Actinopteri; order Salmoniformes; family Salmonidae; genus Salvelinus; species Salvelinus namaycush. The sequence continues at coordinate 20,335,744 of NC_052336.1, read as the reverse complement.
GTTTGGAGAGCTCCTTGGTCTTCATGGTGCCGCTTGCTTGGTGGTGTCCCTTGCTTAGTGGTGTTGCAGACTCTGGGGCCTTTCAGAACAGGTGTATATATACTGAGATAATGTGACAGATCATGTGACACTTAGATTGCACACAGGTGGACTTTATTTAACTAATTATGTGACCTCTGATGGTAATTGGTTGCACCGGATCCTGTTTAGGGGCTTCATAGCAAAGGGGGTGAATACATATGCACGCACCACTTTTCCGTTTTTTATTTTTTTGAATTGTTTGAAACAATTTATTTTTTCCATTTCACTTCACCAATTTAAACTATTTTGTGTATGTCCATTACATTAAATCCAAATAAAAATCCATTTAAATTACAAGTTGTAATGCAACAAAATAGGACAAACGCCAAGAGGGATGAATACTTTTGCAAGGCACTGTATAACCAAACAACAGTGCTTCCCTAAAAGCTGCCTGGGTTTAAACAAACATCTTCTCTTTTCAGAAAGAGAACAGCTCAATTAATAAAGACAGAATAGCAAAGTCAAATGTATTTTATCTCCTCGATAATCGTGATCTTGTTTGGTGTGGGGGGACAAAATAAATTCATGCACGATGGCGCAGGCGCGCAGCCGGTTTGGGTTCCGTTTAAGCCATCACCGAGTTAAGCATTGTTATAGAACGCTTGATATAATCTGGATACGTTTTATATATTTACTTCAAAATATAAAGCAAACAATAGATGTCATTTTAATTAACAAAGGGTATGTTATACCCTCACTCAATTCAAGCCCTGGTCTTAGTCAAACACACCAAGCCCTTCCCAGACATTTAATCAGTGCATGCGATAGTACTTGAGTATTTGGCTCTACCGTCATCAATGGATAGGATAAATGTGTCTGTCAAACAGGTAGGATTACCACTTATTTATTGGGGGATGAAGAAATAAGATCCAATTATATTTAACCCCTGCATCGGAGAGTTACAATGTTGCTATCACCATGCATCCTACTACCTATAGTAGGAAAACGAGTTTCTTATTCATAATATCACACCTGTTATCACAAATGGCACGACCCCATAATTCTTACAATTACAACAATAAAAATAACACTTTTATATAACGTATTTGACATATATTGTCATAGTTCTGTACAACTGTAAAACAGAGTAAGATCATTTGAGCTTTGGAAACAACTGCTTTCATAAATGCATTGCGGGCCTCGTTTCGCTGGAGCAGTGTAAAATAAGCGTCATGTCAATGACCCAGCCTTAACGAATTTCGTTTAGTTACATGTTGCATTTGATTGTCCAACATCAGCTTCAAACATTTATTTATTTCATCTCCACCTAGAGTGGCCTCTTTCCACTGCTGTGGTGCTGCATTGCAATCAGTGATGTTTTCTCTCCGTAGCTGTCCATGGTCCTGGAATCAAATCATCTGAGTTTGCTTGGACACCAGCCTGATCTCCAGCTCCTTCCACCTCTGGAAACTATTTAGGTGGTCATGCGACTTCTCATGCGAACTGAGTAGGTGGCACAGATTGTTCCAGTCCCTGCTTCCATCCCTGGCCAGCGCAGATGTGCACTCGTGTGAGAAAAGTTTGCAGCAAGAACAGAAGGCTGCATCGTTTTTTGGAATAGATACGCCTTGGTCTCTCCACTCTCTCCCCGTTCGCTATCCCCCTATTGTAGTGGGCCACCGAAAACTTTCGTTGCCCCTCATCTCTTGGGGAATTCCCCTCCTTATCCCGATGTGGCCCAGCCTGCACTAACATATCCCGTAAAGATCCCCGGAGGACCCGGAGGACCGCAGCCAATGGTCAAAATTCCGCCCCAATTTCAAGTGCTGCCACAGGCGGCGGGCTAATCTTTCCTAATGGGAGGGCCGGCCCTGTATAATGGGGATAGAAATTGTCTGACATGAGCCTACATGTCAACTGCATGAACTTCACATAAATCATGTGATCAAAGGTCATGCATTTGTACTGCAAGTTTCTGCAGTGGCTCTTCACCAACTTCATCCTGCAGCCATCGCCTCCATTGTGGGAGGCTCTATTGTCAACCAATCATTAGGGTGTTTTTGTTTGATCCACGCAAAAGAAATAATGATATTTGAGGCTCTCTAAATTGATTGTATGCAAACAACGTACACATGTGATTTCAGTGTGTGAGTGTGTGGTATGCGGGTTGGAGACATTTTATTTCGACATTATAAAGGAAAACGATTATAATGGCAACTCTGCCATGTTAATCTGAGCCTTCTACACTATGCCTTGATTACACCTTTAATGCGCCAAATGGTACGCAGCATTATCTGTATATGCAGCCCAGCCTCACATTCAATTCGCGCATATATGTACAAAATGTATTTCAGCAGATTTCGTGCGTTTTTGTGCATTTTTGGGGTGGTTCAATTCGTTTGAAAATACACGAATTTCTGTGCTACTTAATTCGTGCGAAAATACACGAATTTCTGTGATACTTAATTCGTGCGAAAAGACACGAATTTAACCAGTAGGCGACACACAAGCCGTTGCAACAACCATAGACGCGATCGCCTGTTATTTATTTTACGTTATGAATATATAGATATTTTGTCTTTTTTTAACCATTTAACCATAAGAGGTTATATATATATTGTCTTTATTTAATCCCTATTAAAACATTGTGGTTTTATGCCTATATGTACTGTTTTCGATTTTTCTGAACAGACTTTTCAGGATAGAATGAATGTAAGCAATGCATGATGGTTAATGGTGTTTTATTCGGTTGTAGTTCCATGTATTTCTTAAAAAATAAACGTGTAAACCATTTTTATTGAACAGAATGTAACTGAAAATACAATGGCAGCCTTGCCATTGTCCATCAATAACAAAACATTTTTTTTTCGTATAACATTTGGGGAAACGTATGCAGTCATTGTAGTCTTACATTTTGTTGGCCAACCAAAATTACCAAAACGTTAACCCGTAATAAGGCTAGGGTGGCTGAGTGTAAATACATGGCTCTGAGTGTAAGCACCTTTTCACTAGAAACGTTCTTGTGTTCAAATTACCGTCAGTGCGAAATAGAAGGAAAGCTTTCGTATTTCCACTTGGCTGCACCTACGGTTACGATAACGATAAATCAAGTGCAATACCTGCGTCGACCTGTGTCGAGCAGCAAAACACCGGAAAGCTTCTAGCCTACCGGAAAGTTACAAGAAGAACAAGAATAGTTACCTCATCCGGTCATGTGACACTCTGGATGCCCCCTAAAAGCAATTTCAACCGTTTTGAAAAATGACGCCTGGTAACCCCAAAAAAATACCAGGTGCATGAAAAGTTTGGACTTAGAATATTTTTTGAAAACCTCCATAAATCACTCAGGCCATTGACTCGAGAAGAAAAAACCTAAAATATTTTCCAGAAGAAAAAACAGAATATTTTTTGAAAACCTCCATAAATCACTCAGGCCAGCACCCATTGATTTGGGGCGGTAGTATAGCGCTCCCAGAGCGGGTATGGAAGTCTGGATCCCCCCTAAAAGCATTTAAGGCTCTGTGTGTCTTTAAGCACCATACTTTTTCACTCCATCCTTGCTGTGTGTGTGTGTGTGTGTGTGTGTGTGTGTGTGTGTGTGTGTGTGTGTGTGTGTGTGTGTGTGTGTGTGTGTGTGTGTGTGTGTGTGTGTGTGTGTGTGAGAGAGCTTTTCTTTGACATCTGTTTAGCGAAATTACTGATTTACAGTTCATGAGGGTTGACCGATTCACACATTTAAAGTTTTGGAAAGATCTGACTTTTTTAAACCTTCGAAACAGCACCTATGACCCCATTTTAAGGCACTTCCGGTTGGCACAGGAAGCTATAAGTAAATACATATCCTGATCGGGGTATGCTTTTACAGAATCCTGAGTTTTAAGTCTATACGTTAAGAACTGACTGATTTACACAGGGTTGAATGCACTATATATCACAAACTGCTGGTTGGGTATGGCAAAACACTTTTAGGGTGATTTTATCACTTCCGGTTGCTCCAGGAAGCTTAGAATCAACACAGGTAGACCTCATAGTAGCTTGATGGATTGTCATTGAAGACAGGTTCATAAGACATTCATAACCCACATAGGCTTCAGGTTGAATTTAGGGGTGCAGGCAATGTGTTCCTATGGGGTGAGATGTCATTGTAAACTGTTTGATGTAAACACCTTCTTTTAACTGTTAAGGGTTAATGCCACACGGTCAATGTTAGGCTTGCACAGAGACCTTAGGAACGTTCCTGAGGTCAAATTGTGCTTCTAAACCTTAACAGTTCTCTCTCTGTCTCCCCAAAGCAAAAGACTTGAAATGTAGGTCAAGGGTCATCTTCTTGTCACTGTCGCTGCGCTCAGACCGAGCAAGCTACGGTCAAGCGGGGCATCTCGTTGAACTCGGCACGGCTATGGTGATGTCATTTTTAGTGGTGATTTCAGAATGCTATTTTGGTGGTTTTTCACTGTTGAAACATATTGCAAATGCACAAAAGTCAACTAGCAAGTCAGTGTCCATCAGCCAATTAGATATTTTCAGACACCAAACTGATACCATCTGACTCCAAACTCACTTTTTCCAACTCGTTTAGAAGCCAACTATCACATATTTCAGAGCAGGCCCAAAATTCACAGCGCCTTCCATTTAAACCATAATAAAACAAATAATACGTAGTTATGTTCTAGCTGCGGGTCCAGTTTTCACATTATGTTTAGCCCTATGTGAGGCGACCTCGAATCCCAAGTTTCGGCTCGATAGGTCATTCGGTGCCCGAGCAAAACCTTAATTGGTGCTGAAATTCCACTTTTTTCCATGCCTTGCTACGGGGTCCTTGAATGAGCTATCGGACAGAAATGTCGGGGTCCGTCTCTATGGGCCGAGCCGGTTTCAATGCACCTAGTCTTGCAACTCTGGGACTTTTCTAAATGTCACCATTTTGTAATGCTCAAAATGAATTGAAGTCAATGCAAATGCACCAAGGCTTTTTATCGGTCCGAGAACCTTCTAGAGCCACATAACTCACCGTGCTTAATCGACCTGAGCTCTAGAACAGGTTTGTAAAGTTTCAGAACTCTAGGTCTGACGGTTCTTTAAAAGTTCAAACAAAAGTAACTATTGCAGGCACTGTCTGCCTCTAAGCCCCTCAGTGTGTCACTCCATCCTTTCTGTGTGGGTGTGTAAATTTTTCATTGAAATCTGATGGGATGAATGACTGATTTACAGTTCATGAGGGTTGCCTATTCACATATATTAAGTTTTGGAAAGATTTGACTTTTTTAACCCTTCGAAACAGCCCTTTTGACACCAATTATGGCACTTCCGGTTGGCACAGGAAGCTGAAAGTAAACACATATCCTCATTGGAGTGGGCTTTTACAGAATCCTGAGTTTTAAGTCTATACGTTAAGAACTCACTGATTTACATAGGGTTGAATGCACTATTTCTCTCAAACTGCAGGTTGGGTATGGCAAACACTTTTAGGGTGATTTAACCACTTCCGGTTGCTCCAGGAAGCTTAGAATCGACACAGGTAGACCTCATAGTGGCCTGATGGATTGTCATCGAAGACAGGTTCATAAGGCATTATTAACCCACATAGGCTTCAGGTTGAATTTAGGGGAGCAGGCAATGTATTCCTATGGGGAGACATGTCATTGTAAACTGTTTGATGTAAACACCTTCTTTTAACTATTAAGGGTTAATGCCACACGGTCAATGTTAGGCTTGCACAGACCGGGAGGACCTTAGGAACGTTCCTGAGGTCAAATTGTGCTTCTAACCTTAACGGTTCTCTCTCTGTCTCCCAAAAGCAAAAAAATATTAAATTGAGGTCAAAGGGTCATTTGGGTCCTTCTTCTTGTCCCTGTCGCTGCACTCAGACCGAGCTAGCTACGGTCAAGCGGGGCATCTCGTTGAACTCGGCACGGCCTGGAGATAATGGCAATGCCATTGCAGGCTTTGTGTGTCTTTAAGCACCGTACTTTTTCACTCCATCCTTTTATCCCCTTTTCTTCGTGGTATCCAATCGCTAGTAATTACTATCTTGTCTCATCGCTACAACTCCCGTATGGGCTCAGGAGAGACGAAGGTCGAAAGCCACGCGTCCTCCGAAGCACAACCCAACCAAGCCGCACTGCTTCTTAACACAGCGCGCCTCCAACCCGGAAGCCAGCCGCACCAATGTGTCGGAGGAAACACCGTGCACATGGCCCCCTTGGCTAGCGCGCACTGCCCCCGGCCCGCCACAGGAGTCGCTGGAGCGCGATGAGACAAGGATATCCCTACCGGCCAAACCCTCCCTAACCCGGACGACGCTAGGCCAACGGACCACCCTTTTTGTGAACATGACCAATTTGTCAATGTACGATTTCTCTTAAATTACGATAGATAAATGGCTGGTTCTTTTTTTCCTGACACCGTATGCTTATGTACTTTGACGTGAAGCGGTCAAATTAGCACCCTACTTTACGTTTTTGACCTTTAATCCCAGAAAAATGGCCATAACTCAAAAAGCGTTGAGGCCTCGACGCCATCTTGTTCGGGGCCAACTGTCCATTACGTCTTCGAAATATTTTCCGTTTAGGAGAAAAGGCCACATGCATTTGCAATGTGCTTGTGCATTTGCAATATTATTTATTTTCCCTCTGGTGGGAATTTCCTAGACTGCGGAAAAATGACCAAAATGTGTTATTTTTATAAAACGGAAACCGAACGTCCGAGAGATTTAGTTTGATGACTTCCTGAAAGATCTCTCCCCCGCGCACGGCCCGACGCCATCCGCAAATTTTAGAAACGTTGCAGGACATCTAGTAAGGGACCTTACATTTGCAATGTGGCGTTTCTCACTAACCATATGGCGAGTGCTAAAATGTTCCCTTAAGGTATGGAAAGGCCTTGGAAAGGCCATAAGTGTAAGCCAACATAATTCATTATTTCACATTAACATGTAATACATGCATTATGAAGAAAATGGTGTAATTTAGGCTCCACGAAATATGAAATGGGTTATGAAGAAAATCGTGTATGGTTGCCTACATGACAAAAAGGCGTTCTGATTACAAGTGCACCAGTATCCAAAGTATTAAGCGAAATCAAGCACAGAAAACAGCATTGGCATTAATAAAACAATATTTCCCACAAATTAAGTCGCAGGTAAATGTGCGTCTTTTCTCAAAAATTCTGTTCAGCAAGTCTAAAACAGTACATATAGGCATACAACGACACATTTTAAAACATGGTTAAACAAAGACAACATTTCTGTATATTCATGACGTTGAATTAGCCATTAAGAAGAACAAAAATGAAATACAAATTATCGCGTCTACATGGTTGTTGCAACGGCTTGTGTGTCACCTACTGGTTAAATTTGTGTCTTTTCGCACGAATTAAGTAGCACAGAAATTCGTGTATTTTCAAACGAATTGAACCACCCCAAAACACCCCAAAAATGCACAAAAACGCACGAAATCTGCTGAAATACATTTTGTACATATATGCACGAATTGAATGTGAGACTGTGTTGGTATATGTGTGCAACAAAAGTTCAACATAATTAATGCACCACACAGAACACACTGAAACTGCTTCTCAAACGAAATGCTTCAAGGCAAACGTAGCATTCCATTGTAAAGAATGTACTTTGCAAAAACACTGTCGGTGTGATCGAGGAGTTACCACTAAGAAATATTGCGTTGTGCGCGATACCAGTTATCATACATATGTGCATCTGTCATGTCTTTGCATTTTTATTTAACCTTTATTTAACTAGACAAGTCAGTTAAGATCAAATTCTTATTTACAATGACGGCCTACCAGACGGCAAAAGGCCTCCTGCGGGGGCTGGGATTAAAATAAAATAAAAAAGGAGGATAATACAGTAAGGCACTAAAGTAATACTGCAAAAAAAACAGAGCAAAGGACTTTTTGCCTAAATTTGCTACACTGGTGTTGCTTTCCAAGAAGACAGTGAATGTTCCTGAATGGCCAGTTTTGGCTTAAATCTGCTTGAAAATCTATGGCAAGTTTGAAAATGCCCAACATCTTGTAAGAGGTTGAAGAATTTTGAAAATAATAGTGGGCAAATATTGCACAATCCAGGTGTGCAAAGGTCTTAGAGACTTACTCAAGAAGACTCAGAGCTGTAATCGATGCCAAAGGTGATTCTAACATGTATAAACTCAGCTAGCTGAATACTTATGCAAAGAATATATTTTAGTTATTACATTTTTATTCATCTTGAAACTGTTTAAGAATTTTTCTTCCACTGACATTACAGAGTATTCTGTGTAGATTGTTGACAAAAAATAGCAATTAAATCCATTTCAATCCCACTTTGTAACACAATAAAATGGGAAGAAATCCAAGGGGTAGGAATACTTTTGCAAAGTGCTTTATACAGTGACTTCGGAAAGTATTCACACCCCTTGACCTTTTCCAAATTGTGTTACTTTACACTGTAAAGTTTACAGCCTTATTCTAAAATGGATTAAATTAAATAAATCCTCAGCAAGCTACACAAAATACCCCATAATGACAAAGTGAAAACAGGTTTTTAGAAATGTTTGCTAACTTATTAACAATAAAAAACAGAAATACCTTATTCACATAAGAATTCATACCCTTTGCTGTGAGACTCAAAATTGAGCTCAGGTACATCTTATTTCCATTAATCATCCTTGAGATGTTTCTACAACTTTGAGTCCACCTGTGGTAAATTCAATTGATTGGACATGATTTGGAAGGCACACACCTGTCTACATAAGGTTCCACAGTTGACAGTGCATGTCAGAGCAAAAACCAAGTCATGAGGTCGAAGGAAATGTCTGTAAAGCTCCGAGACAAGATTGTGTCACGTTACAGATCTGGGGAAGGGTACCAAACATTTTTTTGCAGCATTGAAGGTCCCCAAGAACACAGTGGCCTCCATCATTCTTAAATGGAAGAAGTTTAGAACCACCAAGACACTTCCTAGAGCTGGCCGCCCGGCCAAACTGAGCAATCGGGTGAGAAGGGCCTTGGTCAGGGAGGTGACCAAGAACTCGATGGTCGCTCTGACAGAGCTCTAGAGTTCCTCTGTGGAGATGGGAGATACAACAAATTGGAATTCGTAACATATCATACACAAATTCGTAACATATCATCCGAATTGTCATTCGTAACATATCATACGAAATGGATGATGGTCATTCACAAATGAATGCATGCCATACAAAACGTAACATATCATACTAAATGGACTATCTTGGATTCATGTACGGAATAATACAAAATGCTCTGAGACCAGGTTGCAGCCTGGGAAATCCCAGAACTAGTGCAACATCACTGGAACATTGTTAATGTGGAAATCAACCCGTCTGCCTAGGATGACTAAAATGATCCTGAATGAATGGTAAATAATGATGAGTAAGAAAGTTACACAGGGTCAAAGATCATACCTCAAGACATGCTAACCTCTCACCATTGCCAATAACAGTGGAGGTCAGCATGTCTTAAGGGTATGATCTTGCATAAAGTACGTTACGTTGAACTGGGTGAATAGAATGTAAATAAGTCATCCAATGTGCTGTAATAGAAATAAAGCCATGCACGTCAACATAATAATTGAGCTCCCTAATCTTAAACTGCATCACTGATTGACAATATAGAAGTAACTCGTGTTTAATTCTACCCCACATGATAGGGAGAATTGGATACATTGGAACCTTGCAATATAGATAACATTATGCATGGTGGGAGGGAGCTTAAACACAAAGTCATCTCTCATGAGCCATAGATCAGCCCCCTGTAATAATGCATAGAAGTCCAAACCTGGTTGGAAAAACTCATCACCAACAGCCTGGTAATGTGGCTGGAGAGTCAATCTGTCGTAAACAGTAAATAGCAAATAGAAAAGCATATTCTTTACTCTCTCTCTGTGAAAGTCATTTTGTCTGAGTGCCCTGATAAAGTTATTAAAATGTACAACATTGGTGATGGCGCAAAGTTAAATGTCCCTCTCCACTGGTTATCCACCATACATTGTAGACTCAATTATTTGACAGACCTTGTAACCATGAACAGAAAATCTCTCAATGAGAGAGAGAGTTCAATAAACTCATCTGAGTGAATCAATGTTTCTGTGTTTGTGGACTTTCACCTACATGTTGTTTTTAATCTCTCATAAGAATGTTACATATGAACTACATGTTCACTCATTCTCCAATCGAATGTGTTCCCAGATATAAATACTTAGGCATTTGGATTTGTATGGATTTGACATTAAAAAAACAAGTAGATGAGCTGGTTAAGAAGCTAAGATTTAAAGTTGGCTTTTTCTACAGAAACAGATGGTGCCTTTCTCTAAGCAGTAGGAAGCAGGTTATTCAGTCAACCTTTTTATCTGTTCTTGAATATGGTGATATTAATTATCAAAGTGCAGCAGCTACAACTCTTAAACCTTCAGATGTCATATACCATAGTGCACTTCGTTTTGTTACAGGTGACAGTTCTGATAGTCATCCCTGTATCCTGTATCACAAGGTTGGCTGAACATCACTAAAGACCCGTAGATCTCTGTTTACAAGGCCCTACTTCATAAACTTGTCTTATCTAACTTTGCTGTTGAAGTATACACACCTGAGTTGCCTAACCTGTTCACAGGATTGGTTAACTGTTGAGGTTCCTAGGGTCTCCAAAGCTAGGTAAATCTGCTTTTAGTTTTAATGCACCATATTGAATGCACCATTTGCAAATGTATAACATTTAATACAGAGATTGTTCCTCTCTCTATATCAATTACTTTCTTTATGATTGGCTTTACAAATTCCTCATCCATAGCATCAGTGACAGGTATTGTAATAGAACTGTAGTAGGACGACTCTTGTTTGATGTACCAACTTTTTGTCGTTCGTACCACTGTGATGGTGTGTCCCTGAGAGTGAAGAGCCTTGATCAGAATGTCCATGTTCACCCAGTGACTACCTTCTAAGGGAAATACCAGAATTTTCCCACCATCGTAGATTCTCCAAGAAGCAACCAGTAAAGATATGAGAAGGTATGAGCTTATGCTTCCATTGTAGCTTGCTTTGGAAAAACACTGTCGGTGTGATCGAGGAGTTACCACTAAGAAATATTGCGTTGTGCGCGATACCAGTTATCATACATATGTGCATCTGTCATGTCTTTGCATTTTTATTTAACCTTTATTTAACTAGGCAAGTCAGTTAAGATCAAGTTCTTATTTACAATGACGGCCTACCAGACGGCAAAAGGCCTCCTGCGGGGGCTGGGATTAAAATAAAATAAAAAAGGAGGATAATACAGTAAGGCACTAAAGTAATACTGCAAAAAAAACAGAGCAAAGGACTTTTTGCCTAAATTTGCTACACTGGTGTTGCTTTCCAAGAAGACAGTGAATGTTCCTGAATGGCCAGTTTTGGCTTAAATCTGCTTGAAAATCTATGGCAAGTTTGAAAATGCCCAACATCTTGTAAGAGGTGTCACGTTCCTGACCTGTTTTCTGTTTTTGTATGTGTTTAGTCGGTCAGGGCGTGAGTTGGGGTGGGCATTCTATGTTATGTGTTTCTATGTTGGTTAATGGGTTGCCTGATATGGTTCTCAATTAGAGGCAGGTGTTTTACGTCTCCTCTGATTGAGAACCATATTAAGGTAGGATGTTCTCACTGTTTGTTTGTGGGTGATTGTCTTCCGTGTCTGTGTTTGTCGCGCCACACGGGACTGTTTCGGTTTGTGTAGTCTATTCCTGTTCTGCGTGTTTATGTAAGTTTTTCCAGTTCAGGTCTGTCTACGTCGTTTTGTTATTTTGTTTATTATCAAGTGTAGTTCGTTTTCGTCTTGTTTAATAAATTCATCATGTCTTCATTACCCGTTGCGTCTTGGTCCAATCTTTCTCCTCAAGACGATCGTTACAGAATCACCCACCAACCAAGGATCAAGCAACGGGGGAGAAAGCAGCAACAACAGCGCACGAAGGAGGAATGGACATGGGAGGACGTTTTGGACGGCAAGGGTTGCTACACATGGGAGGAGATACTGGCTGGAAAAGATCGCCTCCCATGGGAGCAGCTGGAGGCGATTAGGAGAGCAGAGGCAACCGGAGAGAGGGACCGGCGTTATGAGGGTACGCGGCTAGCACGGAAGCCTGTGAGTCAAGCCCAAAAATTTCTTGGGGGGGGGGGGGGGGGGGGGGGGGGCTAAAGCGTAGTGTGGCGAAGTCAGGTAGGAGACCTGCGCCAACTCCCTGTACTTACCGTGGAGAGCGAGAGTACGGGCAGACACGTGTTACGCAGTAGAGCGCACGGTGTCTCCTGTACGTGTGCATAGCCCGGTGCGGTACATACCAGCTCCTCGTATCTGCCGGGCTAGATTGAGCATTGAGCCAAGTGCCATGAAGCCGGCTCTACATATATGGCCTCCAGTACGTCTCCTTGGGCCGGCTTACATGGCACCAGCCTTACGCATGGTGTCCCCGGTTCGCCTACATAGCCCGGTGCGGGTTATTCCACCTCCCCGCACTGGTCGGGCTTTGGGGAGCATACAACCAGGTAAGGTTGGGCAGGCTCAGTGCTCAAGGGAGCCAGTACGCCTGCACGGTCCGATATTTCCGGCGCCACCTCCCCGCCCCAGCCCAGTACCACCAGTGCCAACACCACGCACCAGGCTTCCTGTGCGTCTCCAGAGCCCAGTTCGTCCTCCACGCACTAGCCCTGTGGTGCGTGTCTCCAGCCCATTACCACCAGTGCCTACACCACGCACCAAGCCTCCTGTGCGTTTCCAGAGTCCTGTGCGTCCTGTTGCTGCTCCCTGCACTAGCCCTGAGATGCGTGTCCCCAGCCCGGTACCACCAGTTCCGGCACCACGCACCAGGCCTAATGTGCGTCTCCAGGGTCCAGTATGCCCTGTTCCTTCTCCCCGCACTAGCCTTCAGGTGCGTGTCCCCAGCCCGGTACCACCAGTTCCGGCACCACGCACCAGGCCTACAGTGCGCCTCAGCCGGCCAGAGTCTGCAGTCTGCCCAACGCCGTCTGAGCTGCCCGTCTGCCAAGCGCCATCTGAGCCATCCGTCTGCCCAGTGCCATCTGAGCCATCCGTCTACCCAGCGCCATCTGAGCCATCCGTCTACCCAGCGCCATCTGAGCCATCCGTCTGCCCAGTGCCATCTGAGCCATCCGTCTACCCAGCGCCATCTGAGCCATCCGTCTGCACAGCGCCGTCTGAGCCATCCGTCTGTCCAGCGCCGTCTGAGCCATCCGTCTGTACCGAGCCATTAGAGCCGCCCGTCTGTCCCGAGCTGTCAGAGCCGTTCGTCAGTCAGGAGCCGCTAGAGCCATTCGTCAGTCAGGATCTGCCAGAGCCGCCAACCAGACAGGATCTGCCAGAGCCGCCAGTCAGCCAGGATCTGCCAGAGCCGCCAGTCAGCCAGGATCTGCCAGAGCCGCCAGTCAGCCAGGATCTGCCAGAGCCGCCAGTCAGCCAGGATCTGCCAGAGCCGCCAGTCAGCCAGGATCTGCCAGAGCCGCCAGTCAGCCAGAATCTGCCAGAGCCGTCAGCGAGCCATGAGCAGCCAGAGCCGTCAGCGAACCATGAGCAGCCAGAGCCGTCAGCCAGTCCGGATCTGCCCCTCAGTCCGGAGCTGCCGTCCTTCAGTCCGGAGCTGCCGTCCTTCAGTCCGGAGCTGCCGTCCTTCAGTCCGGAGCTGCCGTCCCTCAGTCCGGAGCTGCCGTCCCTCAGTCCGGAGCTGCCGTCCCTCAGTCCGGAGCTGCCCCTTATCCCGGTGCTGCCCCTTGTCCTGGTGCTGCCCCCTTGTCCCGGTGCTGCCCCTTGTCCTGGTGCTGCCCCTTGTCCCGCTGATGCCTCTTATTTTAGGTGGGTGTATTTGGAGGGTGGTCATTGGGAGGGGGCTACAAAAGTGGGAATTGACTATGGTGGGGTGGGGACCACGCCCAGAGCCTGAGCCGCCACCGCGGACAGATGCCCACCCAGACCCTCCCCTAGACTTTATGCTGGTGCGTCCGGAGTTCGCACCTTGAGGGGGGGGGTTATGTCACGTTCCTGACCTGTTTTCTGTTTTTGTATGTGTTTAGTCGGTCAGGGCGTGAGTTGGGGTGGGCATTCTATGTTATGTGTTTCTATGTTGGTTAATGGGTTGCCTGATATGGTTCTCAATTAGTGGCAGGTGTTTTACGTCTCCTCTGATTGAGAACCATATTAAGGTAGGATGTTCTCACTGTTTGTTTGTGGGTGATTGTCTTCCGTGTCTGTGTTTGTCGCGCCACACGGGACTGTTTCGGTTTGTGTAGTCTATTCCTGTTCTGCGTGTTTATGTAAGTTTTTCCAGTTCAGGTCTGTCTACGTCGTTTTGTTATTTTGTTTATTATCAAGTGTAGTTCGTTTTCGTCTTGTTTAATAAATTCATCATGTCTTCATTACCCGTTGCGTCTTGGTCCAATCTTTCTCCTCAAGACGATCGTTACAAGAGGTTGAAGAATTTTGAAAATAATAGTGGGCAAATATTGCACAATCCAGGTGTGCAAAGGTCTTAGAGAATTACTCAAGAAGACTCAGAGCTGTAATCGATGCCAAAGGTGATTCTAACATGTATAAACTCAGCTAGCTGAATACTTATGCGAAGAATATATTTTAGTTATTACATTTTTATTCATCTTGAAAATGTTTAAGAATTTTTCTTCCACTGACATTACAGAGTATTCTGTGTAGATTGTTGACAAAAAATAGCAATTAAATCCATTTCAATCCCACTTTGTAACACAATAAAATGGGAAGAAATCCAAGGGGTAGGAATACTTTTGCAAAGTGCTTTATACAGTGACTTCGGAAAGTATTCACACCCCTTGACCTTTTCCAAATTGTGTTACTTTACACTGTAAAGTTTACAGCCTTATTCTAAAATGGATTAAATTAAATAAATCCTCAGCAAGCTACACAAAATACCCCATAATGACAAAGTGAAAACAGGTTTTTAGAAATGTTTGCTAACTTATTAACAATAAAAAACAGAAATACCTTATTCACATAAGAATTCATACCCTTTGCTGTGAGACTCAAAATTGAGCTCAGGTGCATCTTATTTCCATTAATCATCCTTGAGATGTTTCTACAACTTTGAGTCCACCTGTGGTAAATTCAATTGATTGGACATGATTTGGAAGGCACACACCTGTCTACATAAGGTTCCACAGTTGACAGTGCATGTCAGAGCAAAAACCAAGTCATGAGGTCGAAGGAAATGTCTGTAAAGCTCCGAGACAAGATTGTGTCACGTTACAGATCTGGGGAAGGGTACCAAACATTTTTTTGCAGCATTGAAGGTCCCCAAGAACACAGTGGCCTCCATCATTCTTAAATGGAAGAAGTTTAGAACCACCAAGACACTTCCTAGAGCTGGCCGCCCGGCCAAACTGAGCAATCGGGTGAGAAGGGCCTTGGTCAGGGAGGTGACCAAGAACTCGATGGTCGCTCTGACAGAGCTCTAGAGTTCCTCTGTGGAGATGGGAGATACAACAAATTGGAATTCGTAACATATCATACACAAATTCGTAACATATCATCCGAATTGTCATTCGTAACATATCATACGAAATGGATGATGGTCATTCACAAATGAATGCATGCCATACAAAACGTAACATATCATACTAAATGGACTATCTTGGATTCATGTACGGAATAATACAAAATGCTCTGAGACCAGGTTGCAGCCTGGGAAATCCCAGAACTAGTGCAACATCACTGGAACATTGTTAATGTGGAAATCAACCCGTCTGCCTAGGATGACTAAAATGATCCTGAATGAATGGTAAATAATGATGAGTAAGAAAGTTACACAGGGTCAAAGATCATACCTCAAGACATGCTAACCTCTCACCATTGCCAATAACAGTGGAGGTCAGCATGTCTTAAGGGTATGATCTTGCATAAAGTACGTTACGTTGAACTGGGTGAATAGAATGTAAATAAGTCATCCAATGTGCTGTAATAGAAATAAAGCCATGCACGTCAACATAATAATTGAGCTCCCTAATCTTAAACTGCATCACTGATTGACAATATAGAAGTAACTCGTGTTTAATTCTACCCCACATGATAGGGAGAATTGGATACATTGGAACCTTGCAATATAGATAACATTATGCATGGTGGGAGGGAGCTTAAACACAAAGTCATCTCTCATGAGCCATAGATCAGCCCCCTGTAATAATGCATAGAAGTCCAAACCTGGTTGGAAATACTCATCACCAACAGCCTGGTAATGTGGCTGGAGAGTCAACCTGTCGTAAACAGTAAATAGCAAATAGAAAAGCATATTCTTTACTCTCTCTCTGTGAAAGTCATTTTGTCTGAGTGCCCTGATAAAGTTATTAAAATGTACAACATTGGTGATGGCGCAAAGTTAAATGTCCCTCTCCACTGGTTATCCACCATACATTGTAGACTCAATTATTTGACAGACCTTGTAACCATGAACAGAAAAGCTCTCAATGAGAGAGAGAGTTCAATAAACTAATCTGAGTGAATCAATGTTTCTGTGTTTGTGGACTTTCACCTACATGTTGTTTTTAATCTCTCATAAGAATGTTACAGAATAACTACATGTTCACTCATTCTCCAATCGAATGTGTTCCCAGATATAAATACTTAGGCATTAGGATTTGTATGGATTTGACATTAAAAAAACAAGTAGATGAGCTGGTTAAGAAGCTAAGATTTAAAGTTGGCTTTTTCTACAGAAACAGATGGTGCCTTTCTCTAAGCAGTAGGAAGCAGGTTATTCAGTCAACCTTTTTATCTGTTCTTGAATATGGTGATATTAATTATCAAAGTGCAGCAGCTACAACTCTTAAACCTTCAGATGTCATATACCATAGTGCACTTCGTTTTGTTACAGGTGACAGTTCTGATAGTCATCCCTGTATCCTGTATCACAAGGTTGGCTGAACGTCACTAAAGACCCGTAGATCTCTGTTTACAAGGCCCTACTTCATAAACTTGTCTTATCTAACTTTGCTGTTGAAGTATACACACCTGAGTTGCCTAACCTGTTCACAGGATTGGTTAACTGTTGAGGTTCCTAGGGTCTCCAAAGCTAGGTAAATCTGCTTTTAGTTTTAATGCACCATATTGAATGCACCATTTGCAAATGTATAACGTTTAATACAGAGATTGTTCCTCTCTCTATATCAATTACTTTCTTTATGATTGGCTTTACAAATTCCTCATCCATAGCATCAGTGACAGGTATTGTAATAGAACTGTAGTAGGACGACTCTTGTTTGATGTACCAACTTTTTGTCGTTCGTACCACTGTGATGGTGTGTCCCTGAGAGTGAAGAGCCTTGATCAGAATGTCCATGTTAACCCAGTGACTTCCCTCCCCGGGAAAGACCCGCAACTTCCCACCATGGCAAACTGAACCACACATAATCAACAGAAATAACAAAAGGCATGAAGTCATGTTTCCAATATATGTTATAATTTATCTGAAATATAAAACAAACAGAGAGAGGAAATCATATTCAGTTTGTATGACACATTGAACAGATTTTGACATATAGTCAGTTAGCTGACTATATACTCTCATTTATGTACAAGCATTTCGCTACACCCGCGATAATATCTGCTAAATATGCGTCTGTGAACAATAAATACAATTTGATGTGATACAAATCATGAAAGAACATGAAAGCTGTTCTCAATAGTGCATAATTAATTCTCTATCGGGTTTTGAGAGTTTGAGACAATGAAGATTACACTTTATTCTTCTCTAACCACTAGGCTGGTAACTTAATGGTTAGACCGTTGGACTAGTATCCGGAAGGTTGCAAGATCGAATCCCTGAGCTGACAACGTAAAAATATGTCATTCTGCCCCTGAACAAGGCAGTTAATCCTAGGCCGTCATTGTTAAGACTTGCCTAATTAAATAAAGGTAAAAAGTTTAGATTCACATTTGATACAGCATGTAAACACAATACATTACATCCTTTCTCATTAACTTAATGTAATTATTATTACCTTATTCAGTCTGGAGGTAAGATGTAGTGAAATGTTACATGTAAAATGTGTAGGTTACTTTGGCTTTTGTGTGGCATGTTGGTTTATAAGGGTTAAGTAAAGGTCAAAGTACTGCTTTTAAGAGAACCTTTCCATTTGTTAAAGTCACAGTGATGGTTACTCAAAACTCATTGAGTGAACATGATTATAATATGGATGTATAATATTACTATGGATGTATAATATAATATGTATGTATGATATTAAAATATTGTTTAACATAGCAGAATTATCATGGCTGAATTAAAAATCTGCCCTGAGCTTCCCAAAGAAAATAGAAAAGCAAATTCTTTACTCTATCTGTGAAAGTAATTTTGTGTGAGAGCCATGATCCAGTCATTGTAATATAAGACATGGGAGATGGTGCAATGGTTAAATGTCCATCTCCACTGTTTACCCACCGTACATTGTAGACTAGAGGTAGCTGGAGATTGTGAGCCACCAAAATACCCGCTCCCCCATGCTGGGTCAGTAAGCACCAGGTCTAACTGGCTCTCCTCCAGGGATAGGATTTCATTAAAGAATATACACTTCTTATCTTTTTAAACTAGGCAAGTCAGTTAAGAACACATTCTCATTTACAATGACGGCCTACCCTGGCAATGCTGGGACAATTATGCACCGCCCTATGGGACTCCCAATCACAGCCGGATGTGATACAGCCTGGATTTGAATCAGGGACTGTAGAGACACCTCTTGCACTGAAATGCAGTGCCTTAGACTGCTGCGCCACTCAGGAGCCCACTCAGGAGCCACTCAGGACCCCACTAATCATGTAAATGTAATTAACTAGAAAGTCGGGGCACCACGAAAGAGTGTTTATAGAGCTGTTATCTTCCGAATAAACTCTTATAGACCTAGTAATATTTTACATCAATAGCAGTCAATATTAATCGTCACCTTATTTCAGTCTCATCTGAAAGTTGTAAATTCTTGGTTATCTTCACGAACCCTGGCTAACAACTTGAATCAGCAATACAAAATTGGGTTTAATTATTTATTTACTAAATACCTAACTAATCACACAGAATTACATATACACAGAATGAATCATACCTTGATTACAAATTATGTCATAAAGGAAAACGTCCCTAGCGGACGGAACAGATATGACAGCTGGTTACACAAAGAAAAGGGGGTTGGGTTTGAGTGAAAGAGCGGGAAGACTGAAGAACAAAGGGAGAAGCTATGTCTCTATCGGGCTGTAGGCAGCTACTCTATCGTAAATACAGAATCTTATGCATTCTAAATTACCGCCCATTTGGAAAAGGAAAATTCAATAAATGTTTACTCTGAGCTGCGCTTCAATAGGTTGGTGGTAGATGGATGGCCGTGTTGCCCAACAGAGTCCTTTGTCCTTTGAAGAGTGTCTCTGGTGGTGAACGGGAAATGTTGTAGTGTCGTCATTGTGTGGTAGATGGGATACTCTGTCCGTCCTTTCCTAGCCCACGTTTACAGCGGCCGCTGCTAATTCAACGGCTAGGAGGTATCACTTCTGTAGTGAATAAGAGTTCAAAGTTCATACCGTTCGCAACCAAAGCTCACGCTGAGGTTGGCTTAGATCTGTAGTTGACATGTTAGTCCTTTTCAACGTATGGACCGTCGTCCTATCGTCCTCGGAACAGGAGGTTACATTTTCGTCAAGGCCTTATATAGTGGAGGGAGAGAAGGGTGTGTTTCATAGTTTATAACCCATGTCTCTTCACAGGGGCGGGCCACTGATTGAGCAGAGCTCTAATCTTATGAAAACCCAATTCTCTCATTTGGAAGCTAAAATTACATTTAATCTTTTCACAAACAGTTTCATTTAAATTGCATTTAAATTGCACAAAAATTCCATGTGAATCTGATAACTATTACATTTACATTTTACATTTAAGTCATTTAGCAGACGCTCTTATCCAGAGCGACTTACAAATTGGTGCATTCACCTTATGATATCCAGTGGAACAACCACTTTACAATAGTGCATCTAACTCTTTTAAGGGGGGGGGGGGGGGGGTTAGAAGGATTACTTTATCCTATCCTAGGTATTCCTTAAAGAGGTGGGGTTTCAGGTGTCTCCGGAAGGTGGTGATTGACTCCGCTGACCTGGCGTCGTGAGGGAGTTTGTTCCACCATTGGGGTGCCAGAGCAGCGAACAGTTTTGACTGGGCTGAGCGGGAACTGTACTTCCTCAGCGGTAGGGAGGCGAGCAGGCCAGAGGTGGATGAACGCAGTGCCCTTGTTTGGGTGTAGGGCCTGATCAGAGCCTGAAGGTACGGAGGTGCCGTTTTCCTCACAGCTCCGTAGGCAAGCACCATGGTCTTGTAACTAATGTGTAGACTTTCCCAGATACAGTTTATGTCGTCCTGTCATCAGTCATAATGTCTCAGATGACAACCGAACTGACATCATATTCAACTTCAACAGCCAACTTCTTATGGCTGCAGGGGCAGTACTGAGTAGCTTGGATAAAAAGGTGCCCAGAGGTGCCCAGAGTAAACTGCCTGCTCCTCAGTCCCAGTTGCTAATATATGCAAATTATTATTAGTATTGGATAGAACACACTCAGAAGTTTCTATAACTGTTTGAATGATGTCTGTGCGTATAACAGAACTCATATGGCAGGCAAAAACCTGAGAAAAACTTCCAACCAGGAAGTGGGAAATCTGAGGTTTGTAGGTTTTCAACTCATCGCCTATCGAATACACAGTGGGATATGGGTCAGTTTGCACTTCCTACGGCTCCACTAGATGTCAACATTCTGTCGAACCTTGTCTGATGCTTCTACTGTGAAGTGGGGCCGAAGGAGACAGGAATGAGTAAGGTCTACCATGAGCTGACCATGCTCGGACCATGCGCGTTCACATGAAAGGGAGCTCTGTTCCATCGCACTTCTGAAGACAATGGAATTCTCCGGTTGGATCTTTATTGAAGATTTATGTTTAAAACATCCTAAAGATTGATTCAATACATCGTTTGACATGTTTCTACTGGCTGTTACGGAACTTTTTGACATTTCGTTAGTGAACGCGCTTCCTGACTTTGGATTTGTTTACCAAACACGCTAACAAAAATAGCTATTTGGACATAAATGATGGACATTACCGAACAAAACAAACATTTCTTGTGGAAGTGGGAGTCCTGGGAGTGCATTCCGACGAAGATCAGCAAAGGTAAGTGAAGATTTATAATGCTATTTATAACTTTTGTTGACTCCACAATTTGGCAGGTAACTGTATGGCTTCCTTTTGTGGCTGAACGCTGTTCTCAGATTATTGAATATTGTGCTTTTGCCGTAAAGCTTTTTTGAAATCTGACACAGCGGTTGCATTAAGAACAAGTGTATCTTTAATTCTATGTAAAACATGTATCTTTCATCAAAGTTTATGTTGAGTATTTCTGTTATTTGATGTGGCTCTCTGCAATTTCTCCGGATATTTTGGAGGCATTTCTGAACATGGCGCCAATGTAAACTGAGGTTTTGGATATAAATATGAACTTTATCGAACAAAACATACATGTATTGTGTAACATTGATTCCTGGGAGTGTCATCTGATGAAGATCGTCAAAGGTTAGTGATTAATGTTATCTATATTTCTGCTTTTTGTGACTCCTGTCTTTGGCTGGAAAAATGGCTGAATGCTTTCTGTGATTCTGCGGTGACCTAACATAATCGTTTGTGGTGCTTTCGCTGTAAAGCCTTTTTGAAATCGGACACTGTGGTGGGATTAACAAGAAGTGTATCTTTAAAATGGTGTGAAATACTTGTATGCTTGAGGAATTTTATTTATGAGATTTCTGTTGTTTGAATTTGGCGCCCTGCACTTTCACTGGCTGTTATCGATCCCGTTAACGGGATTGCAGCCATAAGAAGTTTTAAGTACCAACGCATATTTTCAACTGGTTCTATTACCGAAATATGGTTCCTTTCCCTCCACTTGTTTGATGTTCCCAGACTCTCTATGTTTAACAAAGGCTATTCAAGAGTCCCTCAGTAGAGTCAGAGAGAGAGGGAAGGGAGAAAGGTATTTATGGGGGGGGGGGGGGGGGGGGGTCATAAACCTTACCCACAGGCCAACGTCATAACATATGTTTGTGGACTTTCACCAATTTGTAAATGTTTGCCATATACAATATGTTTTTGTGAGAGCTGGGGCCACCAATATATACAAAAACTTTGGATAAAATAATCTGGTAAATTTCATACATTGTTATTATTTAAGGATATGAGGTTGTCAATTTCAGCTGTACATAGCAAAATCACCAGTGTACATTGAACTCAGAGATTGTACATTGTACTAGATCATAATGTATGTATGAGTTCAACTTAACTGGTGTTAAAAAAACAGTTATGAAAGTTTTTACTCTCGCAGTTTATTATATTTAAACACTGTAGGGTGTAAAGCATTATTTGTATATTTACCAGTGTGCCTTTTGTGGTAATGATCGAGTTACCACTCATGACTGTGTTTGTTAGTGACAGAGGTTGTTGCATTCGTTCATTCACTTCCAGTCCTGTAGCCTTCACGAAGTGAGTGCCTAAGTGTTATCGTTTAATTAAGATTAAACCCTTTATGACAATACATTACATATATGTTATGGCCTTTCTTTGATGGCCTAGTTTTTCCCTAACACAGTGGTCTGAAATTCTTGGCTTTCAAGCCACATCAGGTCTGCAAATCACATTATGCTGGTTGGCAAAGTATGTATCTTTCTGTAGCATGAAATCAATAAATAAATCAATGTAAATGCAAAAACACAGATATTGAAACAAACAATTCTAAACATCAACCTGCAATAGAGCATGGTGGGAAATGTGATAATGATGGGCAGGATTTTATTTAGATTTTTCTACACTACACAGAGTTAAAAAAACGTTAACACTGTGAATTTAACACGTACAGTAAATGTTTGCAGTGTGGCATTGAATCACAAAATGCACAACCAACTGGAAATACTTGACGAACAAATATATTCCACACTAAATTCCACATTAACATTTTATTATGTTGGCATCAATTCAATATTATACATTTTCATGATTCAAAGATGCACTATGCAGAAATCGCTCTGCCATTTCCTGGTTAATAAAATTGTAATAGTTTGCCTAAATTCAGTTTATGTGACAAAACAAGCACGATTAGTGTAAATAATCATTTTACCATCTAAAGCATTGTGAAATATATATTTCCTTAACCAATAATATTGCATTTGCAGCTGTTTGAAGCTGGTGTACAAAACCAAAAGTAAAATACGCAAAAACTAAACTTAGACATGGGAATCATAGAAATAGCGAGCATAGAATATATCTACGGCATTATACACTTGCTTTCATTGAGAATGACAGATCTATAACACAAATATCTATGTGAATTTTGTTGGTTCACCCTAAAAGCTACATATTACAGCTTTGATTCATACTTATCCTATTATTTGTGTGCACCAGAATGTGGAGAATTGGATCTGTTCATTCACTTTTAATCTTTCTTTTCAAGCAACTTCTAACGCTTAAATATCTGACTATTGCAACAAGAAGAAGAAGAAGCACTACTACAACAGCCAACAATATCAGGACAACATCTACAGAGTGGTACGAGTACCAAGGCATTCTGTAGGACTCAGTACGCAGGTGAGCAGCACCTTTGTGTCTCATGACAAACTCAATCCAGAAGAGGGCAGTGTCCAGGGGCTCCATTGGCACGTCCTTGTGTAGCCTGGAGAGTCTCTGCATTTTCATCCTGTAGGACGGCTCATCCAGAACTTCCTGCAAGGCGTCGAGGAAGTTATTGTTCTTGTCTACTGTTGCCATGGATAAAAGCTTCGCTCCTCCTCTTTTTTTCAGACGAAGGAGGTTGTCATATTGATCAAAAAACAGAGGTAGACCCACAACAGGAATTCCATGGTAAATAGCCTCTTGAACCCCATTTGTTCCTCCATGAGCTACAAACAGCCTTGTCTTTGGATGTCCTAACAGATCATTTTGCGGCATCCATTGAACTAGTAAGGTATTGTTGCCCAGAGTAGCTGGCCTATCTCCTTTGTGTCTCCAGATTACCTTCTGAGGCAGTTGGGCAAAAGCAGCAGCTATCACACCAGCTATATCATTTGGAAACTCAGACACAAAAGTCCCCAAAGACATGATAATGACTCCATGCTCCCCAGAACTCTGAACAAACTCCTCCAGTTCTTGGGGAAGAGGCTTGGCAGGTTTACATTGGAACCCTCCCATATAGATAACATTAGGCATGGTGGGACGAGGGAACTCAAACACAAAGTCAACTCTCATGAGCCATAGATCAGCCCCCTGTAATAACTCATAGAAGTCCACACCTGGTTGGAAAAACTCATCACAAACAGCCTGGTAATGTGGCCGGATTACAAGTCTGTACTGAACTTCCCAAAGCAAATAGAAAAGCATATTCTTTACTCTCTCTGTGAAGGTCATTTTGTGTGAGAGCCCTGATCCAGTCATTGGAATATAAGATATGGGGGATGGTGCAATGGCTAAATGTCCCTCTCCACTGGTTATCCACCGTACATTGTAGACTAGAGGTAGCTGAAGATAGTGAGCCACCAAAATACCGGTCCCCCATGCTGGGTCAGTAAGGACCAGGTCATACTGGTTCTCCTCCAGGGTCTTCATTAAATCCTTGTCTTCCAAGACAGCAGTTGCCATGTCACATTCCAGTGCATGAACAGTAGACATTGCAGAGAACATCTCGATTTGCAAATTTATAAAGTTTAATACAGAGCTCGTTCCCCTCTCTATATCAATTACTTTCTTTACGATTGGCTTTACAAATTCCTCAAATTCCACACCATCAATGACAGGTATTGTAATAGAACTGTAATGTAGAGACTCTTCTTTAATATACCAACTTTGAGTTGTCCGTACTACTGTGATGGTGTGTCCCTGAGAGTGAAGAGCCTTGATCAGAATGTCCATGTTCACCCAGTGACTACCTTCTAAGGGAAATACCAGAATTTTCCCACCATCGTAGATTCTCCAAGAAGCAACCAGTAAAGATATGAGAAGGTATGAGCTTATGCTTCCATTGTAGCTTGCCATCTTTCATCTGAATGATAGGAGAAGTCAGACGGCAGGTTGAACAGAATGCAAAACAACAACTCTTGTTGTTGTATCAGGTGGACTCTGACCGACTTAAGAGGATCGGACCCTTTTTTTCAATTTTTGCCTAAAATGACATACCCAAATCTAACTGCCTGTATGTAGCTCAGGCTCTGAAGCAAGGATATGCATTTTTTGGTACCATTTGAAAGGAAACACTTTGAAGTTTGTGGAAATGTGAAAGGAATGTAGGAGAATATAACACATTATAACACATCTGGTAAAAGATAATACAAAGAAAAAACACGTTTTTTGTATTTTTTTTGTACTATCATCTTTGAAATGCAAGAGAAAGGCCATAATGTATTATTCCAGCCCAGGTGCAATTTAGATTTTGGCCATTAGATGGCAGCAGTGTATGTGCAAAGTTTCAGACTGATCCAATGAACCATTGCATTTCTGTTCAAAGTGTTGTATCAAGACTGCCCGAATGTGCCTAATTTGTTTATTAATAACTTTTCATGTTCAAAACTGGGCACTCCCCTCAAACAATAGCATGGTATTATTTCACTGTAATAGCTACTGTAAATTGGACAGTGCAGTTAGAGTAACAAAAATGTACGCTTTCTGCCAATATCAGATATGTCTATGTCCTGGGAAATGTTCTTGTTCCTTACAACCTCATGCTAATCGCATTAGCCTACGTTAGCTCAACCGTCCCTCAGGGGACCCACCAATCCTGAAGAAGTTTTAAGTCCCCAACTAAGTCTCCCAGCGTCTAACAGACTCACAGACTTAAAAGCTAATCTCAAGACACCTTTCTAATGCAAAGAGATGGTCTTAGAAGCTAGAAAGTAGAAAAATGAATTCACTGTAACAATGATTTGTCTGCTAAATTAACTGTATCCCACAAGCCAAACAGTTGTAGTTTTTGCTCATACAAGAGCATTCACAGCTGAATTCTTCAGTGAAGCTTATTCAAGAGGATTATAATTAAACTCTTGCTTGATCTTGTTATGTAATATTGCTTTTCTGAGAATGTAGCCACTGTCAAAAAAACTGGTATTTTATTTTGTATTTTACCAACCTAGGGCCCAGTTAATTACGTTTTGGCCATTATTTTAACAAATTATAAAAGAGTAATGTAAGGGTAATATAAAAGGGTAGTGTATATAAAAAGGTAATATATTTAAAAATGTAATATAAAAGGGTAGTGTATATAAAAGGGTAATGTGTATAAAAGAGGAATGTCGACTTAAATATAAAAGGTAAAGGGGTCATATACAAGGGTAATGGTAAAGGGTACTGTACACTTATTTACTGTACACTTATTTATAAAGGGGTGGATTAAAAGTTATTTATTCACCCCTGTTAATTATTAGCTAGTCTCATGTGGCCAGCCTTCCATAATCCTGTCTCGTTAACTGTAAGAAGCCTGTTTTTCAGAGGCAAGAAAAACAATAACTTGTCACGCCTGCACCCGCTCCCCCTCCCTGGAACTCGAAGGCGCCAGGTTTCCCAGCATGACACACTCCTGCCACCATCATTACGCACACCTGCCTTCCCTTATCACGCACTTCAGCAATTATTGGACTCACCTGGACTCAATCACCTGTGTTATTACCTCCCCTATATCTGTTTGTTCCCAAGGTCTGTTCCCTGCTTCAGGATGAATGTTTGTTTGTCTTTGCATACCCAGTTCTGACGCTGTCTCTGTTTGATGTCTGTTCCATATTAAATGTTCGACTCCCTGTACCTGCTTCTCTTCTCCAGCGTCGGTCCTTACATAACCTGGAGAATTGTATTCATTGTTATACTTTACTTTGTGAGATATGTCTATAGGGAGGTATCCTCCTTCCAGAATATAAAACAATTGTATGTAATTTAATCTATAAACAGATACAGAAACATAGAGACAATAATCCCTCATTCATATACACAAATCAAAAATCATGATGGAACTAGAATCCATTGCAATTATAACTGGTCTCCCACACCCACATGTGAGTAAGTGTCTCTGCCTCTGCACTGACTGTAGTGTCTCTGAATTTGTTGTGCTCAGTGCACTTAGACTCAGTTTAGTCTTATCCGCTGCCGCCTGCATGGTTGGGGACAATGATCTTTGCCCATTTGTAGATGACAGGGATGAAGAGCAGAGCAGAGCCCAGTACTGAGACCAGGAGGAAGGTCCACAGGAACACACGATCCAGAACCTGAGCCACAAACTGCCAATCCTGCACCACCTGGAGAGAGAGAGAGACCAAACATGCCCTTCAGCTGGGAGGGCTTTGCACTCAGAGGTGCAGTTGCATGTGACAATCAGAGGATGGAGACAAATATACAGTATGGAGAAGATTAATATAGAGAGAGAATTACAGTAAGACTTCAAAAACCTAAATTCAGTACTGGAGAATTGATTTTGTATCATAACAAACACAATATTCTCTCATGCCAACTGTGTCATAGATACTGCAGGGACAGACTGATTCTCTGTAACTCTATAGGACCTTACCTCTCTGACCTCGTTCTCCTTGACCACATGCATGGTGATGTAACGGATAGAGTCCAAAGCAGCCTGCAGGTCATTCGTGGAGGAGAGATGAGGGGTGGACTTCATAATGCCCCCTACTGCCCCCTCTCTCCCTGCCAGTCCTGCCCCCTCTCTCCCTGCCAGTCCTGCCCCCTCTCTCCCTGACAGTCCTGCACGCTCTCTCCCTGACAGTCCTGCCCTGGCCCCACCGGGGGTAGCATAGCGGTCCACGTTGCTGCGCATACACAGCAGCTTAGGCAGCCTGTGCAGGAAGATACGGCGCACCCAGGGCGCCATGCCTTGGTGCATGGGCGAGGAGCGGTGGTGGATGTTGATGGCGAAGACGGTGATGACGATTGAGAGCGTGACAAAGATCATGGTGAACACCAGGTACTCCCCGATCAGAGGGATGACCTTGGAGGAGGAAGGAATGATCTCCTCGATCACGAGAAGGAAGACGGTGAGGGACACCAGCACAGAGGTGCACAGGGAGATCTTCTCCCCGCCGTTGGAGGGCAGGTAGAAGACCAGGATGGTGAGGAAGGAAAGGCCAATACAGGGGATAATAAGGAAGAGGGTGTAGAAGAGCGGCAGTCTACGGATGATGAAGGAGTAGGTGATGAAGGGGAAGTGGCAGGATCCGTCCATCCTCAGACCACGGCTGCCTGTTGCTTTCACTATATCCCATTCACCACTGTCAAAGTAGTCCCTCTTATCCACATGGAAGTCCTGCAGGAGGATATCAACCTATTGAATGAATAAAAGGTTAGAAAAGATTAAACATCAACAGACGTATCTTCCCTTTAACTCCCCAAAGTATAAACAAGAGATTAACATATTTCTGACATCAATTAAAGACTGTATGGTCATTAATATACTGTAGACTGTTTCACAATGCTGTGTAGGCTACAACCTGTGAGCCATCATAGGTCCAGGAGCCAAACTTCATGGAGCAGTTCTGCAGGTCAAAGGGGAAGAAGGTGACATCGATGATGCAGGCTGACTTGTAGTTAGCGGGCTGTGTCCAGGTGATGGTGCCATCATACTTGACAACAGCCTTTGTGACAGAGCCCTCTAAACGTCCATCGGCACTGTTAGAGGAATGGATTAACATCTGTTATTCTTCTACGGGATTGAATCAGGCTTTTCTTGATGTGTTGGATTAAATGAATTTGTGCTGTTCAAAATATGGTCTATGCTGTGTAGGGCTACAAAGCTAATGGTAATTTCCCAAAGTTACTGGAATCTTCAGTCATTTTGGTAATTAACAGAAAATCTATGGCAACCTATCGTAATATTCGTAATTTATACTTGAAAAGTGTATATATTAAAAAAAAAGAATACATATAGTATTAATTAGTTTTAACACAACCCAACCAAGCCACACTGCTTCTTGACACAATGCCCACTTAACCCGGAAGCCAGCCGCACCAATGTGTCAGAGGAAACACCGTACACCTGTTGACCGTGTCAGCGTGCACTGCGCCCGGCCACAGGAGTCGCTAGTGCGCGATGGGACAAGGACATCCCTGCCGGCCAAACCCTCCTCTAACCCAGACATCGTTGGGCCAATTGTGCGCCGCCCTATGGGTCTCCCGGTCGTGAACCCAGAATCTCTAGTGGCACAGCTAGCACTGCGATGTAGTGCCTTAGACCACTGCACCACTCGGGAGGCTATTAATTGATCTTTTGAACAATCAGATCAACTCTGAAGAATATCTGATGTGAAAAGATTTGATGTGATTGGTCAAAAGACCAATAGGTAGAAAAAAATAATCCCAGAATTGGGATGCCTGTGTAAAAGCAGACACAGAGGGCCAGAGATTGTTACAGACACCTGTGATAATCTGAGTACCCAAAAGGGCCACTAGATGTCTTGTAATAGATTACATAAAATCCCTGAAAATACTTAGAAAGTTTCCAGTATTATACAGTGCTTGACTTGGGATGGAAGTAGTGCAGGAGCTGTATTTTTCAAGTCGGTCCATTAGACATTATGCTATAGAGACCTCTGATTATTCACTGTTAATGGTTTAAACATGCCACTTTATATAATGTTTACATACCCTACATTACTCATCTCGTATGTATATACTGTACTCTATACCATCTACTGCATCTTGTCTATGCCGTTCGGCCATCGCTCATCCATATATTTTTATGTACATAGTCTTATTCATTCCTTTACACTTGTGTGTATAAGGTAGTTGTTGTGAAATTGTTAGACTACTTGTTAGATATTACTGCATGGTCGGAACTAGAAGCACAAGCATTTCGCTACACTCGCATTAACATCTGCTAACCATGTAAAATTTGATTTGGATTTGATTTGAACTCAGACTTCTCCATGACCTTTAATCTTGCATGGGGAACGCAGGATGCTGACTGTTTAAATGATTTTTGTACTAATTTAAATTTGACCCAGCTGATTACAAAGCCCACTTGTCCAAACTTAAATGACTCTACGAAATCGACTTTGATTGACCTCATATGTGGATTTGCTTTTGATATTAGTGACCATTGTCCCATTGTATGTGTCAGGGATATACGGATGCCTCGATCCAAACCTTGTTTTATCAACAAGAGGAATTTTTTAAATTTCAAAGAACAGGCCTTTTTTTGTGACCTTTATTTTGTGACTTTGATTGCATTGCATCTATACCTGACCCAGAGTTGTCTCTGAACCACTTCACAAATGTTTTCATTAAACATGATAAACATGCTCCCTTTAAAAAACTGAGAATTAGAAATCGGTCTTGCCCTTGGTTCAGTCCAGAGCTATCTGAAGTTATACACAACAGAGATGCTGCCTGGGCCGAAGCTAGATTCACAGACTCGGGCCCAGACTGGCAGTCTTTTAGGCAATTGAGAAATCTGTGTGTAAAACTAGTTAAAAAAACAAAATAGGATTATTATGTCAATACACTATCTGAATGTACAGGGAATCCAGCTAAATTCTGGAAAGCTGTTAAATCACTGAAGGGTTGTGTCTCCTCTTCTCTCCCCCATCAAATTAATTTAGATTCTGCCACTTTTACTGACAAAATTGATCATCATTAATGCATTTAATCACCATTGTATCTCTGCAGGCTTTATATTTGAATGTATTTCAAAGCCAGCTCTTGAAAAGGGTAGTTTGGATGTTGATGGTGAAAATCTATTGAATGATTCTGAAAATGCTGGTCAGGAGTTTTCTTTTTGGAAATTCCCCGATAAAGAAGTCCTGGATGCTATGCTAACATTAGACCCAAAGAAATCCACAGGGGCTGATCATTTGGAGCCTGGTCTGCTTAATAGTGCAGACTTATTGCTGGCTCGGTAGCCCGTATTTTTTATTTAACATTGTTATCAGGAAGTGTTCCCGAAGCATGGAAATGTCACGATCGTCGTAATGAGGCAGAGTGGACCAAGGCGCAGCGTGATAGAAAGACATCTTCTTTATTATGAAGACGAAACAAAAAAACAAAAACAACAAACAAACGTGAAGCTATTCAAACAAAATAGTGCTGACACTAAACACTACACATAGACAATTACCCACAAAAGCCTACTGCCTATGGCTGCCTTAAATATGGCTCCCAATCAGAGACAATGAATGACAGCTGTCTCTGATTGAGAACCATTCAGGCAACCATAGACATACCTAGACACCTACACTCAAACACAAACCCATATACTCTACCCAAAACCCCCTATACCATACAACCACCCAAGACGAGACAAATACACAAACATCCCCCCTGTCACACCCTGACCTAACCAAAATATTACAGAAAACAAAGATAACTAAGGCCAGGGCGTGACAGGAAATCTGCATATGTGCTGCCACTCCATAAGGGTGGGGATACAAATGATCTTGACAACTATCGCCCCATTTCAAGACTACCTTGTTTAGCTAAGATTCTTGAATCCTTGGTTCATGTACTGTACAACTTTGTTCCTTTTTGTCTGATAATTGTATTCTTAATATAAACCAATCAGGGTTTAGGCCTGGGCATAGTACTACCACAGCAACCATGCAAGTTTTTTAATGATCTTGTCAATGCCTTGGATGCTAAAAAGAGCTGTGCTGCCTTGTTCATTGACCAGTCAAAG
This sequence comes from Salvelinus namaycush, assembly GCF_016432855.1. NCBI lineage: Eukaryota > Metazoa > Chordata > Actinopteri > Salmoniformes > Salmonidae > Salvelinus > Salvelinus namaycush. Next base: position 20,303,987 of record NC_052336.1, on the reverse strand, counting down.
GCGTTCGACACTGTTGATCATTCTGTTTTGCTGAAGAAATGATCAAGGGTAGTCCTAGTATATACAGCCTGTTCATGGTTTCAGAATTATCTTAGCAACAGAACTCAGGCCATCTTCATAGATGGGGTTAAATCTGAATTATCTTAGCAACAGAACTCAGGCCATCTTCATAGATGGGGTTAAATCTGAATTATCTTAGCAACAGAACTCAGGCCATCTTCATAGATGGGGTTAAATCTGAATTTCTTGAGATTCAAAAAAATTTTCATCAGTGTTCGATTTTGGGTCCATTATTGTTCACTTTGTATATTAATGGCATAGGAAACACTGTTAATACTTGTAACATTCATCTCTATGCAGATGACACAGTGCTGTATTCCTGTGCCACCTCAGTGCAGCAGGCCATTTGTGAACTTCAGCATGACTTTGATTCAATTTAGAAATCACTTACAGATCTTAAATTAGTGTTAAATACAAGTAAAACCAAGCTCATGCTGTTCTCTAGGTCATGAAATGTTGACCCTGAGGACCTGCATATTTGCGCTATAAATGGAGCCCAAATTGAGCTTGTTTCTCAATATAAGTACCTGGGTGTCTGGATTGATTACAAGTTGTCCTTTGTAACGCATATAAAACATCTGACTAAGAAGCTAAAATCCAAGATAGTTTTTTTATATAGAAATAAATCATGCCTTAGTAATAAAAATAGGAGAAAGATTATTCAAACAACGCTTCTTCCTGTCTTGGATTTTGGTGATATTGTTTACATGCATGCGGCAACCTCTGTTTTAAAACCCTTGGATGCAGTCCACCATTCAGCAATACGTTTATCACAGGGTGACAACTTTAGGATTCATTGTACTCTGTATAAAATGTGGGATGGACCTCTCCGTCTGTAAGAAGAGAGCTACATTCTCGTTGATTTATTTACCAAGCAATCTTACAGAAACCCTCTCTATATGTAACATCATTAATTAAGATAAGAATCATAAGTTACCAAACCCGTTCACATTAATGGATAACACTAGAGATCCCTCCAGTCTCCACAAATTTGGGAAAATCTGCGTTTTGTTTTTATGCCCCAAATTTGTGGAATAATCTGCAAAATTCACTGCAGTTAAATGTGCTGGTGCCACTCAGGCGGTTTCCATTATTGATTGAGGATCTCTATAGAGTTCAATGTGATTGCTTTTATTAAATGCTTATTGATTTTTTTATGGTGCTGAATTGTATTGTTTTATACACGTGTATGTTGTTTTAATATTCTTATTGTATTGTAATGTGTGCAGGGCTCTCTTGTAAAATATATTTTGAATCTCAATGTGACTCCCTGTTTGAAGAAAGGTTAAATAAAATAATAGAGGGGAATCCAAGTTGTTTAACGTTGCAGATATATTTAGGCTCTACAGTGCCGGTGGAAAGGCAACAACGAAATGAACTGCTACAAGTTATATTTTGAATTGGTGATCTAGTTAGTCTGTCTGTCATTACTGTATACCTTCTGCTGAAATGTCGCGCACTCTCTCCTCCGGCAACCGCGCACTCGCACTGGCACTCACGCAACAACACAGACATGCACTAAAGGGTCATTCCGATAATGGCTGATATGTCGTTTTTTTATTGATTGGCCATATTTAAAAGTGTGCTTTTATGAATTACATTAGAAACAATTATTAAGCTAATTTCCAAGACTTGTCATGACTTGTCATGACCTTACAAAACCTCATTTGACAATTTGGAACAGGTATCATGCCACATTTTCAATCTGCGCTATCTCGAACAGCCTATATTGACACTCACAGATTCTAGCGGCAAATAAACTTGAACAAAGCAGAATCAGGAAACGAATACCCACTCGCCATTGCTGTTCAGTTAAGATCCCACCTTCATTCTGCTTTGATCAACATTTTTTACCTCTGTGTGTGAATCTGGGCCAGCGAAAGGCTACTTTGTTTTTATAGAGAAACTGGTACGCAATTCCCCAAAAATGTGAAGTTCCGGTATGGCGTGCTAATATGGCGTTCCAGGGTTGTGCTGAAAATCTCCCCGACAGAATTCTCCCCCCTTCGCGTTCTTCATTGCTGCGACTTGCTTGCTAGTTGAGATTTCTGCTCTTCCTACATTTCACTGATCTTAGAAGCAGAAAGCATTTTTGTCTGCAGTTTTCGATTTGGCTATTTGTTTCAAGTGTATGTAGCGCTTCGAACCCCGCTTTCAGCACCCGCCCCCGCCCGCACCAGGGGGTGCCCCATGCCGCCCCAGGGCTGCCCATGTCGCCGTATTCGTCATCTCTCCCATGTCTTATTCGACTAGTATTTTTGAAAGTGCAAGGATAATAATTTAGCCATAGTTGTTCTGAAATGTTTATTGCTTGCCAACATTTTACTCCCTCTATGTTTAATATAACACACATACATGAATTATTAATTTCAGTTGCCTATACTGACGTGAAGTTTGTTCTATAGAAAGTATTTGACTCTGATGTGTGCCACAGAGAGTATTTGACTCTAGCCACAAAATTAAGGACATTAGAAGGGGGGGGGGGGGGGGGGGGGGGGTTCGGCAGAACACCAGACAGCTATGCCCCAAGTCAACCACTGGTAATATATCCACCCTAATGTGGAGATTATATTGCACAGAAAGCTTTAGTTCAATATCAGTGACATCTTTTGTTCTAAACTGTTGGCAGTCATGGGCATGGTACTTACTTGTCATAGAGCACAATGTCTGGGATCCAGATGGAGTCCGATGGGACTCTGATGATAGTGATGCCCAGGTAGTCATCAGTGTTCCAGCGTAGCTTCATGTCCAACCATTCCTAAACAGGAGCGAGAGAGAGATGGATGAGTCACCTTTGTAATATTTGTGTTGTGGAGAAATGACCAGGCAGGAGATGGGAGTACAGTTAGTTTTGTTTCGTCAAAACCTCTCGTGATCTACAGCCCCCGGCACAATAGTGTGCATGTGCATTTCCTATTAGGTGTAGTAACGTAACACTGTCGTAATACATCACTGCTTAGTAACAGCATAGTAACTAATATAAACAGATGTAGATCACAGATACTACACTCCTCCCCCATAGTGTTTAACTCCCAGAGAACAAGGTAAATATGTTAGGGAACTACTAATGCAATATCTGAACAATGCATTCTTAACATTTTTCAACTACTGGGTTGAAGCAGACTTTTCAGAGCCCAGCACAAATCCAGGGGATTATTCTGCCCCGAAGATGGAATTTGTGTCCTAATAACTAACCCAGGTAATGTCCTTTATCTTTCCTTTAATCTAGGACATATTAAAGTGTTTGTTTTACTCTGTTACCTCCTGAAACAGCTCAACTCACAGGTCAAGCTTTTGAGGTGCCCTTCGCTGTCGAATAGGATATCTCCGCTCCTCCTGTTCTTCCGGTGGAGGGCCAGGTTCGGGTGGAAGGTCAGGCTCTGTCTCTCCCGTACGTCCACAGTCAGGAGAATAGTCCTGGGGGTCGTTATTGTTCTTGTTCTCTCGGCGTGTCTCTGCTGGGGCGTTGGACCGTAGCAGATGATCCACATGAACGTTGACATGGCAATGACCAATTTGGACTTAAGTCAAAGGTCCTCTGCGTCTCAGATCACACCTGAGATCCACAGGCGCTTGGGGTGTCTGAAATCACGTACCATCACCCTCTCTCCCTCATTGAATTCTCTGACAGTCTTTGAGTGTCTGTCATGAGCTTTCTTCTGCTGTAGCTGGTATTTTGCCACAGTGCTTGACAAGTCTGGGTTCAACAATGTTAGGCAGGTACATGGTTGGCGTTTCAGAAACAGTTCAGCTGGTGTACATTACATTACTGTGTGTGGTGTGTTACGGTAAGTAAACAGGAACCAGGGAAGCCTTTGGTGGGTGGGCCCAGACTGAACCTCGAGTCTAGTCCAGGCCTTCTTAAAGGTTTGCACGGCTCTCTCTGCTGCTCCGTTTGATGCCGGATGGTAAGGTGGTGACAGGATGTGCCTTACTCTGTTGTTCTTGAGAAACATTTCAAAATCGTTTGACGTGAAAGGAGGGCCATTTTCCGATACGAGCTCCTTGACTAGTCCAAAGGATGCGAACAGGTGTCTGAGAAGATTGATGGTCTTCTCAGCTGTGGTCAGTTGAGTAGGGAACACTTCCATTCACTTGGAATGGACATCGACGACAACAAGGAAATGTTGCTTGTCAATCTCGGCGTAATCCACATGGATGCCTTCCCATGGTGTAGCAGCCCAGGACCATGGATGAAGAGGTGCAGCAGCAGGCTTGTTGCAAACAGCTTCACAAGGTCAGCAGTGGCCTACATGCTGTTGAATGTCCTGATCCAGTCCCAGCCACCACAGATAACTGCGGGCGAGTGCTTTCATTCGAGTGATCCCTGGATGTCCCTCATGCAGGTCAGACAGCAGTCTCCTCTGGAATTTGTGCGGTACCACCACCCTTGATCCCCAGATAACACATCCTTGATCAGTGGACAACTGGTCTTTCTTGTCGATGAATGGACGAAGGTTATCGTCATTTACGAAGGTTGGCCAACCGCCTAATGTTAAGTCCAAGACTTTGGAAAGCACTGAGTCGTTCCTCGTTTCCTCTGCTATGTCTGAAGCAGATATGGGCAGTTCGTCGATGAGAGAGATCTGAAAGACTGCTCTATCATCTTCACTGTTGGAGTCACTATTGAATGGTAGTCTTGATAGTGCATCTGCATTTGCGTGATCACTGGATCGTCTGTACTCGATCTCGTAGTCGTAGGCTAGCAATATCAGAGCCCAACGTTGCATTCGAAGTGTAGCAAGGGTTGGTATGGCTGATTTTGGTCCAAGGATGGCCAACAGAGGCTTGTGATCTGTCAGCAGTTGGAACTTCCTTCCGTAGAGGTATTTGTGAAACTTCTTCACTCCGAATATTATGCTCAGGGCTTCCTTCTCAATTTCAGCATAATTTTTCTCACTTGGTGACAGAGTCCGTGATGCAAACGCAATAGGGTGTTCTTCACCTGACGGTAGAACATGTGAGATGGCGGCTCTTACTCCGTATAGAGATGCATCACACGTGAGTCTCAGCTTCATCTCTGTGTCGTAGTGGGCAAGCCACTTGCTCTTTAGTTGACGCTGTTTGCAAGTCTTGAATGCTTCTTTGCATTGTGGGGACCAATTCCACTTTGTATCGGCCTGCAGCAGTTGGTGAAGCAGATGCAACAATGTGGACAAGTTTGCCACAAACTTTCCGTAATAGTTCAGGAGCAAGGTGCTCTCCAATGGTTGGTGCTGACACGAGGATGTCGTCCATGAAGCACACAACATTGTCTAAACCGTCCAAGATCTGATCCATTGTGTGTTGGAATATCGCTGGAGCTGTCGAGATTCCATAGGCCAAGTGATTGAATCTGAATAGCCCCTTGTGTGTATTGATGGTCAGATACTGTTCTGACTCCGGATCCAGCTTCAGTTGCTGATAAGCGAATGCCAGGTCCAGCTTACTGAAAACCTTCCCACCAGCTTGAGTGGCAAACAGATCTTCAGCGTTTGGTAGTGGATATTCCTCTGGTAGTATGCAGCGATTTACTGTGACCTTGTATTCTCCGCACATTCTGACGGTCTTGTCTTTCTTTGGCACTACAACGATCGGAGCGGCCCAGTCGCTCCTCGCTACGTTTGTGATTATGTTATTCTTCTGTAGGCGGTCCAGTTCCTTCTCTACTGCTTCCTTAAGAGCATAGGGAACTGGACGTGGTTTGTGAAAGATAGGCTTGGTTCCTTCTTGCACTCTGACTTTTGCTGTGAAGTCTTGTATTTCGCCGTAGCCATCTTTGAAAAGTTCTTTATGCTTCTCCAGCATGTTAGTGAGTGTAGCCTGACTCACTGGTTTGTCATTTCTCAGACTGAAGATTTCTCCCCAGTTCAACTTGATCTTTTGTAGCCAGTTTCTGCCTAGCAAGGCTGAATATTCTCCTTTAACAATGACAAGCGGTAGCGTCCACTCCTTCCCCTCATACCGGACTGGTACCTGGATCTGCCCTAACACAGGAATAGTGTCACCAGTGTATGAAGAAAGGTGGATGGATGCTGGCTGAAGAGGGCACTCTTTCAGTTTTTCATGGTAGAGTCTTTCTGGAACAAGCGATACAGACGCTCCGGTGTCCAACTGCCTTTTCACTGGTTTTCCCTCTAACTCCATGCTGAGATAGATTCCATCTTTTTGTTGTTGAGCTGTGTACACTGTGAACAGTTCCAATACTGTTTCAGTTGTACCTTCCTCTTCTTGTGCTGCGTCTGACACGTTGTGCGCTCTTGCTGTGCGTTTTGGAGCTTTACACACTTTCTGTAGATGTCCAACCTTTCCACAATTGTGGCACTTTTCATTTTGGAATCGACATTCACTGTGCTGATGATTATCTCCCCCACATCTGTAGCAACTTGGCTTACCCCTTTGTGATGTGGGCTGCTTTGTTCTTGTGTAACCTTGAGGACGGGACTGAGAAAAGTGTGACTTTTGTGAGCCTTTTTCACCACGTGCATCACTGACCATGTGAACACCTTTCTGACGTTCTGCATGTCCCGATAGCTCAATAGTATCCCTGTGGGCAAGCTCGAGTCCAAATGCGATATCACAGGCTTTCTTAAAGGTCAGGTCCTTCTCTGACAGAAGCCTTCTGTGATATGCTTAACCTGTGAGACCACATACAAACTTGTCTCGGAGAGCGTCATCAAGAAATCGTGCAAACTCACATGTACTTGCCCGCCTTTTCAAAGCAAGGATGTAGACAGCCACAGTTTCCCCTTTGACTCTGGTGACGTTGGTAAAATCTGAAACGTTCTGCAATGAGAATTGGCTTAGGCTTGAAATGCCTTGAAAGAGTTTCAGTCAGTTCTGCATAGGTCAACTCCACTGCTTTTATTGGTTCAATGAGACCTTTCAGCAAACCCATCTGTTTTCCTTTCATCTTTGATTTCATTTGCAGCCAGCCAACGCTCAAAACGCTCTAAATAGGAATTAAAATCCTCTTTTGTAGCCTCAAACTCTAGTACTCAACCAATGGTTGCCATTTTCACAGTTAATTATTCAGTTTCCTTATTCCTTGTATTCCTTAATTTTCAGAATTTTCACCCAATTCTTCACTTTCTTAATTTCAGAAGTTTCTGCAATTACTTCATTCACTGCACTCATCTGTAATAATGTACACATTACTATGTATTACGTTTCTTATTCCTTTTTATTAAACATTTTTTTTTACAATATTTCTCCACTGAGATCGCCTAATTTCAATGGGTTCAATGACTGTTTTTTTTATTTAACCACCAGAGGGCAGTGTCGCCATTCTGGACTCCAATGGGCTTGCTACTTGGCAGCTCCTGAACACTGTACCTACGAGCAGTGCTTAGCCTTTTCTACTGGCGAAAAAAGTAAACAAAGAAGTGACGATTTACATAATTATTTTGAGTTTAATTACTCACGCAACATTCTTCCCTTCAAGCAATGTCTGTTTAAGAAGCTTAATCACCTCGTCGCCAGTGTAATATTTGTGTTGTGTTGAAATGACCAGGCAGGAGACGGGAGTACAGTTTGTTTTGTTTAGTCAAAACCTCTCGTGCTCTACCGCCCCCGGTACAATAGTGCGCATGTGCATTTCCTATTAGGTGTTTTTTTTATTTTTTTTATTATTATTTTACCCTTTTTTTCTCCCCAATTTTCGTGGTATCCAATTTGGTAGTAGTTACAGTCTTGTCTCATCGCTGCAAGTCCCTTACGGACTCGGGAGAGGCGAAGGTCGAGAGCCATGCGTCCTCTGCTCTGAAACACAACCCAACCAAGCCGCACTGCTTCTTGACACAGTAACATAACACTGCCGTAATACATTACTGCTTAGTAACAGCATAGTAACTAATATAAACAGATGTAGATCACAGATGATACAACCTTCACATCATTCATGAATGGCAATCTCTTTTTACAAGCGGATTCATTTGACAAGACTGCTACTGGAGCTCACCATAAATTACTTTTCTCCTCCTGCGAGGAAATTGATTCCACTACAGGTATACACTGAGTGTACAAAACATTATGAACACCTGCTCTTTCCATGACATAGACTGACCAGGTGAAAGCTATGATCCCTTGTTGATGTCTCTTGTTAAATCCACTTCAATCAGTGTAGATGAAGGGGAGGAGACAGGACAAAGAAGGATTTTTAAGCCTTGAGACAATTGAGACATGGATTGTGTATGTGTGCCATTCAGAGGGGAATGGGCAAGACAAAATATTTAAGTGCCTTTGAACGGGTTGTGGTAGTAGGTGCCAGGCGCACCGGTTTGTGTCAACAACTGCAACGCAGATGGGTTTTTCACACTCAACTGTTCTGTTCTTAATATTTTGTACAGTCAGTGTATGTGTAACAATGCAACTGCATATCTGTGATAAGCAGATGTAATATCTCAGAGTTTTTGCATCATCACATGGTGGATATAAAAATGTATGGCCAAATAAAGTAGATAGTGGGAGAGAAGCACTGATGTGGACAGAGCCATATCTTCAACCTTATCTCCTCATTCACCACTGATGAATAGATGTGGCCATCATGTTAGCTATTGCCCTCTGTCCTCTGATTTGCATGGAGTTGTTTGTCATTGTGGCAGACTAGAGAGAGGCTGACCTGCAGACCCTGGTCTGGAGTGATGATTCCCTGGCTGCAGAGAGCAGATGCAGTCAGAGGATATGAATTAAGCTGCCAAGAGGGCTGGGGGCAAGGCAGGCTGCCGGGGGGCGGGAGTTGCAAACTGGGTTGCTCGTGTGGGCACAAGGGAAGGTGGAGGAGGGTGGGGAGAAATGAAGATGTGGGCTCTTTGTGAAATGCCACCAGAACAAGGGGACATGCAGGAGGAAGGGAGGTTGATTGTTACTCTAAATTCCATGTCGCCTTTGTTTGTCAAGCTGACACTGCTGTAGAGCAGTGGTTCCCAACCTTTTTTGGTTACTCTACTCCCAACTGAATTTTGCTCTGCCTGGAGTACGCCTGAAGTATCCGGCTTATGTGCATGTAACCCTATGGACTTATGAGTTTTTAATTACCCCCTCTTGATAGGCCAAGTACCCCCGGGGGTCCTAGTACCCCTGGTTGTGAACCACTGCTGTAGAGTTTTATGAATTATACAACGGGTGGGTCTAATCCTGGATGCTGATTGGTTAAAACCGCATTCTAGCCGTTGTCTATTCCACAAGTTACCACCATCTGAAGCTATGACGTTCAAATGCCTATTTGCACTGTTCAATCTCACTGCACAATCCACTGTCTGATCAGCCCAACCAGGCAATTTATAAACTTGATCTCCAATGTAAAAAGCGTCTAGACATGATCTCCTATTTCTTTCCAGCTGTCCCATAGTAATGAACGTGTAGGGGTTGGGAGTCGGGACAAGACAGATAGGCAGGCAGCTTTTCTCAGCCAGTCAACATTTTAATGGATATATACAAAGAAATGTCAATAGAAAACAGGTAAAATGAAATTAAGTGCAGCTAGTTTGCAGTCTGTCCAGCTTCAGTTTGAAGTGATTGTGTTAGCTGTGTTGTTGACTAGCTCCTCTGAACAACAGTGTCCTGACGAGAGAGCACATTTTCTATGCCAGGTGAAATCGCGCCTCATTAGCTCATTGTTATGGATGTATCCAAATAAATGTCACTAGAAAACAGCTTAAACAAATGCAAATTCAGTTACTTTGTTGTTATTCTGTCTGCACTGTTTGACGTGACTATAAGTTAGCCATAGTTGGTTAACTAGCAAGCAAGAACGTTGCCAGACAGTATGGCAATAGAACATTTAGAACGAACGACTGGGTCGCGTCCATAGATACAGAACAAAAATACTTAACAACTGGGTCACGTCTCTGGGAATCGAACCGATAGAACGAATGACAAGCCAGCTTGGGTAGCAACACCTAGATTTGGGTCGGGACTATATCTTGTGGAACGATGAAATAGTATGAATAAATTCCTCAAAATAACTTTTTATTGAAAATATGCAAATCATTATTTAAATATGTTGGTAACCCGTTGTATAAAAGTGATAATGCCCTCGAAGCCAGTGATTGGAGGACCTATTGGCATGGTTTTCCTAACAACACCCGTGCCAATATATCCTCCAAACACTGGCTTCTCGGGAATGATCACTTAAATATTCTATGCCCCCCCCAAAATATGTTTAAGATCTTGCCTGTTTCATCCACACATTAGTTGTCATCAACTGGTTCTTCTCGTCCTGTAATGGAGAGACCATACTGTAAAGGTTTTATCTGTACCTTTGTGTTGTTATACTGTCAGTATGTGTGTAAATGTGGTAAAAAAACAAACAATGTAAATTAGCCTAAATATATTTATAGTGACATGTTCTTTCCAGTGATGTAATGTACTTAAGTAAAAAATACTTTCAACTACTCAAGTAGTTTTTTGGGTCTCTGTACTTTACTGTTTCTATTTTTGATTACTTTTACTTTTTCTTCACTACATTTCTAAAGAAAATAATGTACTTTTTACTCCATACATTTTCCCTGACACCCAAAAGTAATCATTACATTTTGAATGCTTAGCAGGACAGGCAAATGGTCCAATTCACACGCTTAGAAGAGAACATCGCTGGTCATCCCCTGCCTCTGATCTGGCAGCCTCACTAAACACACATTCTTCATTTGTGAAGGATGTCTGAGTGTTGGAGTGTGCCCCTGGCTACCCATAAATAAATAAAAAACAAGAAAATGTTGTCTGGTTTGCTTAATATAAGGAATTTGAAATAGTTTATACTTTTACTTTTGATACTTAGGTATATTTTAAACCAAATACTTTTAGACTTTCATTCAAGTAGTATTTTACTGGGTTACTTTCACTTTTACTTGAGTCATTTTCTATTAAGGTATCTTTACTTTTACTCAAATATGACAATTGGGTACTTTTTCCACCACTGATTCTTTGCCTTGAAAGTCCAGCTTGCATTGACAAACATCAAAATAGTCATCAGGAAGACACAAACCACAATATCCCATAATAATCATATTTTTCTCACCACGTCCACTAGCTGGGAGATGGCCAGTCCAAATCTGACCCGTACTGTGCCGTTGAGATATTCCACAGGCCTCACCCATTTCTGGTAGTTTCTGAAGAGGTTCTTGAACAGTTTGTCCTCTGTCTTGGCATAGGAGGACAGTTTAGGGATTCCTATAGAGGCAGGGAAACACCACATTAGCCTTCCTTAAGCTGCATCATGTCAGCGACGTGTTAACAGGGGGCATTATCCTGGTAACAGCTCATGGCCCATGTTCAGCCCAGCTAAAGCACATTGACAATGATTCATAGTCCCTGGCACCTGACACGTTGTCAATAACTCCACCAATCTCCAGTTTAACATGCAGGAAATCACCCCAGCACTCTCAGCATCACGGCAATCACATCTCTGGTCCATATTTACCCCCAGATCAGGACCAGACATTCACTTTCTAGAGAGGAAGAAAGCTAACTGTCACTTTGTCATGGCAACATAGTCAATACCTTTAATTCATGATTTGGTGTTTTCCACTCCTCATGGAAGGAGACAAAGGTCAAGTGTGTCCTTCCTGTTGGAATTCTCTGCAAACTAGTAAGTTTGATCAAATATGTTGGTGAATATTTACAGAGGTGTAATTTTATTTACAAGGAGGATTTTTGAATAATACATTTTATTGTATTTCCCCTCAAATTAATCCTCCTCTTCTTCCATGGACGAGACTCCTCTGCTACCAATACAGAGTGGTGCTTCATCTCCAGTTCTTCGCCATGGAAGTAGGCCTATAAACAATCTAACAGTGATTAAAGGTAAGAGTCACTTGGCTGGGGTTCAGGCAACAAAAGGCTGTCCAAACCTTTCAAAGCTGATGAAGGTTTGGCACAGTATAAACTAAAAATAGCAGCCAGGGTAGCATTTGTGCACCAATTTCCTCCGTAATTGATGACTAACTGTTAGCGGGCTGCATAGACATGGAGAGATTAAATATGACTCCATTGTTCCATGTGTGTGATGCCACCACCAGTGTCAAGTGGGAAGGGTTCAATAGTGTGGGCTGCCAGTCTAGTCAGCCTCCCTCCATCATCCAAAACGAATGTGTTTCTTCCTATCAGCTCTGTTCTATTTAGTGTCTCTCTCTCTGTAAATCCTCAGTCAGTCATCCCCCGCTCTTCTAATTGAATTTGTCTCAGTGTGTTTTCTATCTGGATTATGAGGAAGGAAGCTCCAATGAGTTTTACTCTCCATAACTTCATTACAGATGGGTCTGATCTTGTGACTGTGGTTGATGGATAACTCATTGTATCAGTGCATCAGCTGGCCTAGTGGTGTAGATCCTAGGGGGGGTTGATGATGGAGAGAAGGGCTGGAGGATGGAGCTTTAGATAGAGGAGGCGTTTTATGTGTGAAGGACACAGTGAGGTCTTTGTGCCCCCTAAGGGCTAGCTGGGTTTTTAGACAGAGAGAGAACGGAGGTGCACCTTCCATATTAAAGATGTCAGCCGTCACTCTAGTCCACATAGAACTGCAGACTGGGAGGAAAATCTAGAGTTAGTCTCTGTAAATGCAGAATTAAGCACAAGCAATTCTCAGGATTCATTTATTATATTCAGCACTTTAGTTCAAGCAAAGGATGTGAAGTTGCTGTATTATTGCTGGAAACAGCTCTCCAGCGCAAGGAGAAAATGAAGAAGTATTGATTTAATTCTTGACGGACACAATGCTCTTAAATCATTCCCCACATGCTTATGGGCTTATTTTATGTGCGTTCAATTTGGCTGCAATTTACCTGAGGATGACAGGCCCATGACGGGGCCGACTACAGTTAATAACACCCCTGTGTCATCCTCAGGCTCAGGATCAATAGCAGCATTCTTAGACCTCAGTCAATATCACTGTGATTAGCAGATTCATCATCCTTAGACTTTCTCTCTGTCACTCTCAGCACAGCTTCCTGCAGAAAATCCTGCTCCACGTCTGGCTACTCTGGGAGATTCTGAACACTACCCTTTTGTGAAAACCACTATAAATATGATCCAACAATGTGTCATATTGTCATATAACACCTACAGCACAACCATCATCTATTGTATGTCATTACAAGTAGTAACTTAGCAATGAGATACCTGTAAGTAATACTTTTAAATAAGGTATATATGAAATAGAAATCATTTAAGTGAGTAAAGACAACTCGTGCCAAATCTCTTCTGCAGCTGGCTCTGATGTCCTTCATTAGACTAACACCAGCAAGTATGCTGAGAACCACGGGACACTATTCCTTTAAAGTGAGCAAAAACATCTATATCAAATCAGAGGTGAAGAGTCTGTACAACTGGAACATCCTCACAGAGCAAGGGCATTACATACATGGACTACATTATAGGTGCTTCCTTTGATTTTTGTAATGGAGCAACAATTCAGCATGAATTGTCATGATTGAATGATAAACACAATCTAAAGACCACTTCCCAATCCTTTACAATATCTCTAATCCAGTGTATAGATTGTGTTATAAATGCTCAGTCGTATCTTCATTATGTTCAATCAATGGGTGTATCTACAATTAGCGTAACCTGAGTGTGTGGCCAGTGAGGCATTAGGCCAGTCTATCTCTCCAGAGGATCCCTGGCTGTGTACTGTACTGATGAAAGATGTTAATATTTAATGAGTTAACTCGAAGATGTGGGGTTTACAAAAACGCCCTAAGAGATGGCAGATTAAAATCTGTGACCTTACACATCTCCTAACCCTCTTCTGCTGTCCACACAGCCCATGTTATTAAACCCAGCCCGCTAACGAAGGACAGAATTTCAGAAGAGGAGCTCCATTACATTTTTCCATTTTAGTTATTCAGCAAACGCTCAAGCTCTTATCCAAAACAAATTACAATCGGCGTCTCACAGTCAGTGCGAGAATCAATCTTGTTTCTGCACAGGCTGGCTGGCATGGAGGAGGCAGCCGTGTGGAGCCATCTGGGCTGGCCAGCTTATATTTCTGATATTGACTGGACAGAGTTATTAGAGCTGAGGTTCTTTCCCCAAGTCATTAATAGAGATATTTCTTCCCTTATTCAGCTCATCACCTCTCCCAGCTGAACAGAAGGTCACCAACCACAGGAAATGACTGCACTAAACCAGACAGGGCTGCGTATCATATATACGGAATTAACTGAGAGCAGGATACCAAACCACTGACCTTCATAATACATGTTGGCAAAGTCTCTGAGACCATACACCTTGATTAGAAATCTACTTAAAAGGGACATTAGGTCTGGATATACTGAGTGGTCATATTGACATTACTCAGCCCATCTGTTAATGACCATCAGTTCCTCTTTTAATTTAGGATTAGTCTCAGCTGGAGTAGCCTCTTCACTATCTCCTATCCTCAGACTTTCCATCTGCCCTGCCGCTCATCTCCTTATCATCCTGTTCCCAGTAAATGATAAATGATCGTAGCTGTGCAGAGTGGGTATCTCTCAGTCTGATAACATCTCTGATGGCCCATCACTCTGAGAGTGTCTTCCATGTCCTCCGCAGTGGTACTGTGAGGAGAACTTACCCAGAGAGTGACACAGGTGGCAGCAGCAGTATGACAGCAGCAGGATTAGAGTGGTGGCCGCTGGCCCAGCTCTCAGCATGATATCAGAGGGGGCTCCAGACCCACACAGCCAGGGAGCAGTCCTTCAGGCAGCCATGACTACAACACAGCTGGAGCCTAGGAAAACACAGCAATAAAATCACGGCACAGTACACAAACAGAAGAAGTTATGGGACATGTATACATCCGTATAGATACCTTACATGTACACACAAACATGAATACAGACGCATACGGCATACACACAGAAACTCATTTTTACATTTGCATACACACACATTTCATCTTACACATTTCACATATACACACATGCACAACAGTGTACATGCGAACACATTACACTCACCTGCTTGGATGTAGTGAACACACACAAACCTATACACATATGATCACAAACAGACATACTGTGCATATCAGACCTGCATCTTCTATTCCTATCATCCACTCAACACACAATCTATCCTGGATGCAGCGTGAGAGTCCAGACAGTGTCGACAGACAGACAGGCAGCGCTGCTCTCTAGTATTCCCCCATTCAATGCAGCCCTGCCTCAGCTCAGACAGGCGATGCTTCAGTCCCTTGCTGCTGCCTCCAAATGAACGGTAGTGCACTCTCTCTCCTCTCTCTCCTCCTTTTCCTCCTCCTCAACCCCCTCCAGAAAACCAGCCCCCCTCTCTCTCCTCTCTCTCCTCATTTTCCTCCTCCTCCTCAACCTCCTCCAGAAAGCCAGTCCCCCTCTCTCCCCCAGAAGAGTCTGATCACCAATCACTACCAGGTATCTTCCCCAGCAGCACACTCCCTGCAGCCTGTAGTCTATCCACATCCAAGTGTCTACACTGCAAGCCCTGCCCCAGCAGCTCTACCTACATAGATCCAGCACACTGCTGTTGTTCTCTCTCGTTCTCTCCCCACAGACAGTGTCTAGCAGCGAGGCTGCCTTAGTCATACGTCTAACTAAGGTAGCTTCAGACTGTTGCTTCAGGTTTAATGTCAGGGTTAATAGGGGTGGAGGAGTGTGTATCTGTATGTGTGTGTCGAGAGCTTGTCTAATATACAGCATCCATTCCCCTGATACTACAGTAGCTGGAGTACCTGTGTGATGAGAAGATTTCGATTTTGAGATGTTATTTTGTGTGTGTGTGTGTGTGTGTGTGTGTGTGTGTGTGTGTGTGTGTGTGTGTGTGTGTGTGTGTGTGTGTGTGTGTGTGTGTGTGTGTGTGTGTGTGTGTGTGTGTGTGTGTGTGTGTGTGTGTGTGTGTGAGTGCGTGCGTGCGTGTGCGTGCGTGCGTGTGTGTGTATGCATGTCTGTGAGCCACATAACTCCATCATGTCTATTATGCATTGTCTCACGTCAGATAGCGGGACGGCCGTCTGCACTGTTGAGTTGAGGGATGAGCGTCACGTAGGAGTGAAACCATCTGGTGTGTGACATGGGTCTATGATGACGATGCCTTGTGAGAGTGACAGCAAATGGAAAATGCTGTAAGGAAAAAATCAATCTCTTCTGCCTAGCCCCTGGGTCATGGTGTGTGTGGAGAAATGGTAATATGTTGCAGACAGCCTCCCACTCTTTCCCTCCTCACCCCTTCTCCTCCCCTCTTCCCCTCTGCTGGGAGACATGATGATGGTGGCTTGTCTATTACTAAGCTCTGTCTCCCTCTCCCATTAGACTGAGATTTCTATAGAAACACTGTAACCACATTAGCCTGCCACATATTCTCCTTTGTCCACATCTCTTTCTCTATGTATGTCTCGGTCTTGTCTTATCATTCATTTGTGTGTCTTAGTTCATATTTCCATGTTGGCATAACAAACCTGTGGAAAAAATTGGCTAACACTTTGTTTGAATTTATATTGCTTTTATTCAAGCTTGGTTTGTTTTTATTGAATAAAAGGTGGAATAAAGTCATCTACATTTTTGCTAGGCTCAAAGATAGCACCCAGACTGCAGACTGCATCAAACGCAGAGTAATATGTTCAAAACCAAAGCAGTATTTAAAAAAACACATCTTGGCATACACCTAGGTGTACAGTATTAATATCCCCAGACATCTATGACCAAAATGGCAGATAAACCACATGTTCTGTCATGTCATTTCGCATGTCATATACTACTGTATATCACTACTGTATAGCACTACTGTATTTGTAATGACACAGTATATAGTATCTTGGTGTCCTCTCTGTTCAGTAGACTGTACACAGGGTCCTGTTTTTCTTTCTTCTTCTTTGTTTTGGTCACTTTGGCATAGATGGCAGTTTCACCCTGCTGTTCTGGTCTTTTCACTGAGGGGAGAGGTTGCTAGATTTAGTCAAACATGCTGGATACTGTATGTAGAGACAGTTAACTGAGTGTTCTGAGAATTAAGTGTCTGTGGAAAACCAAATCGCTACAGTTAAGTATATCTTTATATAAGTATAGCTGAGTCTGTCACGTTCCTGACCTGTTTTCTGTTAGTTTTGTATGTGTTAGTTGGTCAGGACGTGAGTTTGGGTGGGCAGTCTATGTTTTCTGTTTCTATGTTGGTTTAAAGGGTGACCTAATATGGCTCTCAATTAGAGGCAAGTGGTTTTCATTTCCTCTGATTGAGAGTCATATTAAGGTAGGTGTTTTCACACTGTTTGTTTGTGGGTGGTTGTTTCCTGTGTCAGTGTGTGTTGCACCATACGGGACTGTCTAGGTTTGTTTGTACGTTCGTTCTTTTATTGTAGTCAGTTTTCCTGTTCATGCGTTCTTCGTGTTTAATGTAAGTTCGTCGTCCAGGTCTGTCTACTCCGTTTGTTGTTTTGTTAGTTTATAGTGAAGTTCGTGTTTTCGTCTTTTCTTTAAATAAATCATGTCAACTCAAGACGCTGCATTTTGGTTTAATCCCTGCTCCTCCTCTTCGGATGAAGAGGAAGAGGAGAACCGTTACAGAACCACCCACCTATCCAGAACCAAGCAGCGCAAGTTCGAGCAGCGGCCAAGAGATCAGGACTCATGGACTTGGGAGGAAGTATTAGAGGTAAAAGGACACTGGGCGCACATTGGGGAATATCGCCGCGCTCGTGAGGAGATGGAGGCAGCGAGAGCCCAAGAGTGGTGGTATGAGGAGGCAGCAAGGAGACGTGGATGGAAGCCGGAGAATCAAGCTCGAGACCGGATTTATGAAGGTATGAGGCTAGCACGGAAGCCCGTGAAGAAACCACAAAAATTTCTTGGGGGGGGGGCTAAGAGGTAGTGGGCCAAGGGCAGGTAGGAGACCTGCGCCCACTTCCCAGGCTAACCGTGGAGAGCGGGAGTACGGGCAGACACCGTGTTACGCAGTAGAGCGCACGGTGTCTCCTGTACGTGTGCATAGCCCGGTGCGGGTTATTCCACCTCCCCGCACTGGTAGGGCTAGATTGGGCATTGAGCCAGGTGCCATGATGCCGGCTCAACGCGTCTGGTCTCCAGTGCGTCTCCTCGGGCCGGCATACATGGCACCAGCCTTACGCATGGTGTCCCCGGTTCGCCTACATAGCCCGGTGCGGGTTATTCCACCTCCCCGCACTGGTCGGGCGACGGGGAGCATTCAACCTGGTAAGGTTGGGCAGGCTCAATGCTCAAGGGAGCCAGTATGCTTGCACGGTCCGGTATTTCCGGAGCTACCTTCCCGCCCCAGCCCAGTACCACCAGTGCCTACACCACGCACCAGGCTTCCAGTGCGTTTTCAGAGCCCTGTTCCTCCTCCACGCACTTTTCCTATGGTGCGTGTCTCCAGCCCAGTGCCTCCAGTTCCGGCACCACGCACTAAGCCACCTGTGCGTCTCCAGAGCCCTGTACACACTGTTCCTTCTCCCCGTACTCGTCCTGATGTGCGTGCCCTCAGCCCGGTGCCACCAGTGCCGGTACCACGCACCAGGCAAATAGTACGCTTTGAGAGTCCAGTGTGCCCTGTCCCTGCTCCCCGCACTAGCATGACGGTGCGTGTCCTTAGCCCGGTGCCTCCAGTTCCGGCACCACGCACCAGGTCTACAGTGCGTCTCAGCCGGCCAGAGTCTGCCGTCTGCCCAACGGCGCCTGAACTGTCCGTCTGCCAAGCGCCGCATGAACTGCCCGTCTATATTGAGCCTTCAAAGCCGCCCGTCTGCCATGAGCCTGCAAAGCCGCCCGTCTGCCATGAGCCTACAGAGCCTTCCGCCAGACTGGAGCCGCTAGAGCCTTCCGCCAGACAGGAGCCGCTAGAGCCTTCCGCCAGACAGGAGCAGCCAAAGCCTTCCGCCAGACAGGATCAGTCTGAGCCATCCGTCTCCTCAGCGCCGTCTGAGCCATCCGTCTCCCCAGCGCCGTCTGAGCCATCCGTCTCCCCAGCACCGTCTGAGCCATCCGTCTCCCCAGCGCCGTCTGAGCCATCCGTCTGTCCCGAGCCATTAGAGCCGCCCGTCTGTCCCGAGCCGTCAGAGCCGTTAGTCAGTCAGGAGCCGCTAGAGCCATTTGTCAGTCAGGATCTGCCAGAGCCGCCAACCAGACAGGATCTGCCAGAGCCGCCAACCAGACAGGATCTGCCAGAGCCGCCAACCAGACAGGATCTGCCAGAGCCGCCAACCAGACAGGATCTGCCAGAGCCGCCAACCAGACAGGATCTGCCAGAGCCGTCAGCGAGCCATGAGCGTCCAGAGCCGTCAGCTAGCCATGAGCGTCCAGAGCCGTCAGCGAGCCATGAGCGTCCAGAGCCGTCAGCCAGCCATGAGCGTCCAGAGCCGTCAGCCAGCCATGAGCGTCCAGAGCCGTCAGCGAGCCATGAGCGTCCAGAGCCGTCAGCCAGCCATGAGCGTCCAGAGCCGTCAGCCAACCATGAGCTGTCCCTCAGTCCGGAGCTGCCATGTATCCAGAACTGCCCCTCTGTCCAGAGCTGTCTCTCTGTCCGGAGCTGCCCTTCAGTCCGGAGTTGCCCCTCTATCCTGAGCTACCTCTCTATCCTGAGCTACCTCTCTATCCTGAACTACCTATCTGTCCTGAGCTACCTTGTCCCGGAGCTGTCCCTTATTTTGATGTTACCCGGTATATTAGGTGGGTGGAGTAAGAGGGTGGTCATTCTGAGGGAGAGACGTAAGCTGGGATTGACTATGGTGGGGTGGGGACCTCGCCCAGAGCCTGAGCCACCACCGTGGTCAGATGCCCACCCTGACCCTCCCCTAGACTTTGTGCTGGTGCGCCCGGAGTTCGCACCTTAAGGGGGGGGTTATGTCACGTTCCTGACCTGTTTTCTGTTAGTTTTGTATGTGTTAGTTGGTCAGGACGTGAGTTTGGGTGGGCAGTCTATGTTTTCTGTTTCTATGTTGGTTTAAAGGGTGACCTAATATGGCTCTCAATTAGAGGCAAGTGGTTTTCATTTCCTCTGATTGAGAGTCATATTAAGGTAGGTGTTTTCACACTGTTTGTTTGTGGGTGGTTGTTTCCTGTGTCAGTGTGTGTTGCACCATACGGGACTGTCTAGGTTTGTTTGTACGTTCGTTCTTTTATTGTAGTCAGTTTTCCTGTTCATGCGTTCTTCGTGTTTAATGTAAGTTCGTCGTCCAGGTCTGTCTACTCCGTTTGTTGTTTTGTTAGTTTATAGTGAAGTTCGTGTTTTCGTCTTTTCTTTAAATAAATCATGTCAACTCAAGACGCTGCATTTTGGTTTAATCCCTGCTCCTCCTCTTCGGATGAAGAGGAGGAGGAAAGCCGTGACAGAGTCAGTGCACTGTGGTTTGAGTTGTGAGGGACTTGAGTTGTGTTATGAGTCTTTGCTCACGTTGCCTTCCTCTGTCTGCAGGCCTGTTGGTCTCTGTGTGTATGTGGCAAATAAAATCCACAACCTGTGTAGTATGTGGTTACGTGTGATGCCCCAGGGCTGCCTCTACGTCAGTATAGCAGACAACAGATAAAAATAGGTATGATGTGAACCTACCTTTGTAACCCATCAGACAGTACATGTACATATTCTATTCTACTTGTTTCTTCTTTAGTACCCACCTCTAGTTATTACACTGTACAGTGCCTCATCTCCTGTAGGATCAGTTGGAGAGCTACAGAAACAGAAAATGAACTTCAAACTCAGAAATGTAAATATGTAATTAGAGAAATATCAACAATACGCCTCATAAATGTCCCTGATACGGAAGGAAATGTAAAAGCAGGATTCAGACTTACTGATGAACAACCGATCCCGTGCCTGCTGGGAATAAAACTGAGATCAGTTCTATGTACTGTAAAGGCTAAGGGACTCCAGAAAAGACAGGAACAACTATGAGATTGCATACATACCTGACACACCTTGTGAACCCAAGGGCTCAGGATTCTTCCTGTTTAAGGGAAATATTACAGCCATATATCATTTATCATTTGACATATATCATTGATCGTTTATGCATCTTGAGTGTGGGAAATGCGCTTTACAAATGAAATGTTATTATTTGTGTCATATCTTTAGAAATAATGTGGTAGTTACTCAAATGTCTTACCTTAGTCTCCCTGACGATTCCAGCCCTGTATGAGAAATGTTTTTTTAATAGTCAGATACAGTATATCATAAACAAAGGGTTTTCTCTGCTAGGTTATTATTAGTAGTGTAATGATTAGACAAACTGTATCTCTCCAGTCACCTATCATAGAATAGGGTCCTTCATCACCATCAAGGGGGACCTCACTACTGAACAGACAAGACATTGACACCATTGTAAACAACTTTTTTTTTTTTTTTTTTTTTTTTTAAATTTTATCCCATTTTCTCCCCAATTTTCGTGGTATCCAATCGCTAGTAATTACTACCTTGTCTCATCGCTACAACTCCCGTACGGGCTCGGGAGAGACGAAGGTCGAAAGCCATGCGTCCTCCGAAGCACAACCCAACCAGCCGTACTGCTTCTTAACACAGCGCGCCTCCAACCCGGAAGCCAGCCGCACCAATGTGTCGGAGGAAACACCGTGTACCTGGCCCCCTTGGTTGGCGCGCACTGCGCCTGGCCCGCCACAGGAGTCGCTGGAGCGCGATGAGACAAGGATATCCCTACCGGCCAAACCCTCCCTAACCCGGACGACGCTATGCCAATTGTGCGTCGCCCCACTCTGGGCACGAACCCAGAGACTCTGGTGGCGCAGTTAGCACTGCGATGCAGTGCCCTAGACCACTGCGCCACCCGGGAGGCCCATTGTAAACAACTTACAGAAGCCATGGAAAAGGGATATCATGTTAGACTATGAAAGGTTATTGTATGAAAAGTACTCTTAAAAAATGCATACTAAACCTATATGGTAACTTCATTGTTTCATCAAAGATACTGCATATCAGATATATTTTCTGTACCAAAATATGAAAAACTAACCCAGGCCTATGACACTTTTATGAAAACTGTATAATCTCAATAGTGTGGTGAAATAGCATAATTGGACATTTTTTAAAATGGTGCTGAAGAGAAACTTACATTACACCAGCTGCGACTAGAACATCCAGCATATGAAAATCAAAGACAGAAAACATACACTCTAACTTAGTACTGAAAGAACTTAAGAAAAGGAACAATATGTGATGCAAAATATGCTATGTAAAAATATGAACTGATATACAATACCTGGTACAACTGAGATTAGACTGTATGTTTGATCCGTATCCTGATTCTCACTAAGGGAAGAATAAAAATGTTTTTTGCCCTGTCTCAACAATGTGGATGTTGATAAATCAATAGTATTTTGTTTTCGTTTGGTAGGTTTTCTATACCTTGGTTGATGGTCAATGCTTATCACTGTAACAGAAAGCAACAGTAAGGAATGACTTAAACCATTGTGTTAAAATACATAGACACTTAGTTTAACAACAAACATTGTTCACTTTCCCCGACAATGTCACATAGCTAGACATGGTGATTGTAAGGCTGGGATTCAATCATATCCGCGTTAGATCTGCGTTATAGGCTGCTTGACATTTAAATGGGATTTCTGATTGACCTGTCATCTGCAGTGTTTCGTGAATGCGAACTGCTAGTGGACTAATCTACAGTTACAATATATTAACAAATATCTTGCTAAACTTGACTGTTAACAGATTAGTTTATCAAAATTCCAAATCCCACATTGCTTGTTTGACATTTAAAGGGAATTTCCGATTGAGCCGTCATCTGCAGCATTTTGTGAATGCGATCTCCGCAAACGGTGGTGAAAATGCCTTTTAAAGCTGAATCTTCGGCTGTCCAGCGCACTGTGTTAAGAATTGATTCCTGGCCTAAACCAAACAAAGAGTATCAACTTGACTTACTTCGTTTCAGGATTCCCCAGTACCTCCACAGTAACAGAAGTACAGACAGAGTCAGAAACAGGAGGACCAAGGCTGCTGCCAGTCCTGCTCCAAGTCCTGCTCCCCCTTGTCCTCCAACATTCTTTAGTCCCTCTGTGAAGAACATTGATATAATAGACTGGTGTACAGTAAACGCTGGTGTTTAACTTGTTGCTGAGTCAGAGTATGTAGCCTTTCATTACAAAGCAATATATTGGCTGAAAATGTGACTGAATTACAAATATTCAAACTGCACTGCAACAAATTGACAAATATACCGTATGGATAGCAATCTTATCACTACAAACATACATTATACACAAATATCGACAATCTTACCTTTCCGTTCTCCATCAACCTGAAAGACTAGTAAATTCTCTCCTGTTGAGTTCACCTGACTGGGTACAGGTTTATCTCTGGTGTACACACAGCTGTAGTTGCCTGAGTTTTCTCTTGTAACATTCTTCATGGTGAAAATAGCGTCATTGTCACCTTTCTCCAGCGCGTCAATTCTTATCCCAACTCCATTCTTGCAAAGGTAAAAATTAAACTTGTCCTCAGGTTCTCTGATGCCAGTAGTGCTACATTTAAAATTGATGGTTACCCCTTCAGTCACATTAGATGGTCCAAAGATCTTTGCTGGGTAGATCTCTGCATAAAAACAAATACCAATTAAGGGTGAACCCATTTGACTTAAGTGGAAGTTAGGATTTCACTTAAATGTAAGTGTGTGTATTATTAAGAATGCAATTTGTGTTTTAAAAGTATATACTGTATTTTATACACTGATGTATTAAATATTGCCAAAATACTAATCACTACAAAAAAAAAATACAGAAATACTTTACTTTTGTTTTCAGATTTTGCATCTTCACATTTGACAAGGATGGATGCTGTGGCTGCATGGACAAATGAATACACTTAGGGAAAGTATTTTGTTCAGGAAATGAACATAAATATTTCTCTGAAAATGTTTGTATTACTTGAAATGTAGAAAATACTCACAGATCACAAGCCATAGGAGTCCTAATGCTGCCATGATGTTGGCTGAGACTTCAGTGGTGTGGAGTGATGGTTTCAGAGAAATGCATTGTTGACGTACCTTACCTATTCAGACTAATGATGGTAACCACGCATTGTACAAATCAAAACCCGGAACATAAGTCTGTTTGGTGCGTTTTCTCAAATACTTTGGACATATTTAGGCATACTTTCGTAACAAAGCCATTTCGTCATTACAGTGTCACACCCTTATGTTGCAGAGGAGAAGTGGCCTGGTACATAAGCTACCATTGAAATCATCAGCAACATGTAGAACTTTATATCAAATGTGTTAATTTATTAAATATCACATTTTTTGTAACATTTACAGGCTTTCCTTACAGAACTGCTAGTGGGCTAATCTACAGTTACAATATATAAACAAATATCTTGCTAAACTTGACTGTTTACAGATTGGTTTATAATAATTCCAAATTCTACATTCCAAACAGTATAGCAATTTGGCAAATTAAGGGGTTCAATACAGTTGATATGATTAAATTCTTAGTTTATATACTTTATTGAACATTCTATCTATCACCCATCCTACCAGAGGTCCAATTAATTGTGACTGCAGCCATTTTGTACTTTATGTATCCCACTGTAGAAGTAACAGTTTTAAATACAACCCTTTTTAGGTTCACACTAAAATGTGAACCTATAACATCTGCTCGTCGAACATCTCATTCCAAAGTCATTGGCATTAACATGGAGTTGGTCCCCCCCTTTGCTGCTATAACAGCCTCCATTGTTCTGGGAAGGCTATCCACTAGATTTTCGAACATTGCTGCGGGGACTTGCTTCCATTAAGCCAGAAGAGCATTAGTGAGGTCGGGCACTGAAGTTGGGCGATTAGGCCTGGCTCACAGTCAGTGTTCCAATTCATCCCAAAGGTGTTCGATGGGGTTGAGGTCAGGGCTGAGCCAGTCATGTTCTTCCACAACGATCTAAAAAAAAATACATTTCTGTATGGACCTCGCTTTGTGCACGGGGGCAGTGTCATGCTGAAACAGGAAAGGACCTTCCCCAAACTGTTGCCACTATGTTGGAAGCACAAGAATGATCTAGAATGTCATCGTATGCTGTAGTGCTAGGATTTCCCTTCACTGGAACTAAGGGGCCTAGCCCATCCCATGAAAAACAGCCCCAGACCATTATTACTCCTCCACCAAACGTTACAATTGGCACTATGCATTCGGGCATCCGCCAAACCCAGATTCGTCCGTCGGACTGCCAGATGGTGAAGCTTGATTCATCACTCCAGAGAACACATTTCCACTGCTCCGGTGTCCAATGGTGGCGAGCTGTACACCACTCCAGCCAACCCTTGGCATTGCACATGGTGATTTTAGGCTTGTGTGCGGCTACTTGGCCATGGAACCCCATTTCATGAAGCTCCCGACTAACAGTTCAAGTGCTCACATTGAAAGTCACTGAGCTCTTCAGTAAGGCCATTCTACTGTCTATGGAGATTACATGGCTATGTGCTCGATTTTATACACCTTTCAGCAACGAGTGTGGCTGAAATAGCTGAATCCACTAATTTGAAGGGGTGACCACATACTTTTGTTTATATAGTGTAGTTCTCAATAATTCTTTTTTTATCTGCCAGTGCATTACTACTGTTTGTCTTCCAGAAAGAGAAAGAGACATCATGATTAGCCTACTTTTCAGTAACTAACAGTCACTACAGTCAGTAGAAGTATGACCACAATAACTGAACATATCAATCAGATTTAGGGTTGCAAAGGGAGGGTATATTACTGGAAACTTTCACATTTTACCATTAAACTTCCAGAATGTTGGTATCTTTTAAGGATTTTATGTAATCTATCACAAGACATCTAGTGGCCCTTTTGGGTACTTCAGATTATCACAGGTGTCTGTAATAGTCTCTGGACCTCCGTGTGGCCTTATCATATGAAACAATTAAATAAGATGTAAAGAAATTCATGACAAATCTGTAAAAAATTATCCTAAATATAAACCATCAACTTAGTGAATACCATAGGTTTTAAAAATTAATTAAGCTATTTTCTCTTGAACCGTATGGTCTATCTACTAGAAACTCCTGGGCAATATCGACACAGATATAATAAATTAATATTATAAATGATTTAATTTGCCAACTTTACGATAGATTGCCATAGATTTTCTGTTAATTACCAAAAGTACTGAAGATTCCTGTAACCTTGGTAAATTACCAGTAGCTTTGCAACCCTAATCGGATTTCATTGGCCATTTGCACATCCAACTCCAACCTTGTCCGAGCTTCTTGTGATGCCAGTATGCTACATTTCAAATCTACATTCCCCCTTTCAGTCACATTAGATGGTCCATAGAGCTTTACGGAGTAGATCTCTGCATAAAACAAAAGGGGCAAACCCTAAATTTGACTTAAGTGGAAGTAAAAATATTCCCCTAACTGTAAGTTGATTTTGTATTAAGAATGTAATTTGTAGTTTAATAGTATATACTGTATTTTAGCATCTGAAAAGAAATACTCGACCACACAACAAACGGACAAAACTGAATGTGCACAGCAATCCACTCACCATTCTTTCTAATCATTGCAAACACACACAAACATTAACAAAAGCTTACTTTCAATAATGAGAGAAAATTGATAGGGGTACACACAGTGCTTGGAGGGGAAACATTCAATGTGCCAGTGGATGAGCAGGCACATGAGACACGGCTTCAGTTCATGTCAGGAGAGAGTTGACAATGGTAGTGGAGTGGTCATCACCTCTTAATCAGGGAACAGGAGGGGACTTAGCTGTAAATACAAATAGCAGATACATTCCATTACAGCTGCGCCATCATAGGTTTGGACAACGAGTTTCTCTATGAAGTTAAACTCAGACATCTCAAACTTCATGAAGTCAAACACAGACTGTGCATCTCGCTAACTTGACACGTCAAAGTATCCAAAAAAATGTACTGAATAAAGCCCTGATCATCTGCATACCTGAGGATAACTGACAACTGCAAGCAGACTGGTGGCACCATAGGTCCCAGAGTGGTGGGGCAATTTTACTCCCCTGGGGCCTGGAGTTTTTCCTTATATGTTAACCATAACTAGGAAAACTCTGGACGCTATAAGGTATGACAATGATTAATCAGTTGTAAAAAGGTTTCATATAGGGTATGATGGGACCAGTTTTTTCAAAACAGGTCACATGGTTATAAAAAACTCCTGAAAAAAACTCCTGGCCCTGGCGGGGAAGGAAACCCTGTCAAACTGCAGCTACCTTATATTTGTTCATATAAATTATATTTAGACTAGATTAGGAGGGGGATGTCCTCTACTCAGACACATAGACAACAACTGAAAGACAATACAACTCACAGGGCTGAGCTTGCTTTATGCATGTTTGCATCATGCAGGCCTATGCAACTGTAGGCCTTACACAATTTTTACTGTCATCACTATTATGTGGATTCATTAATTCCAGTTAGTAATGTTGGATTAAAAACATATAGCCAGCCCAATTTTGAAAATATATATTTTTTGATCACATTCACATTTTCTCCTGACACACAAATGGACAATAAATACATAACGTTACCGATTAGTTTACCCTGACCAGATGGACAGGGCACATAGACTGTATGCAGCTGCTCTTATTAGTAACCTACAGTTGATCAGACTGAAAAATGGTCTAGTTTTCATCCCATACAGCATGTCAGAATTTGATTTATTAAAACAAATATTTTACCCCTTTTTCTCCCCAAGTTCGTGGTTTCCAATTGGTAGTTACAGTCTTGTCTCATCGCTGCAACTCCAGTACGGACTCGGGAGAGGGGAAGGTCGAGAGCACAACCCAACCAAGCCGCACTGCTTCTTGACACATACCAATGTGTCAGAGGAAACACAGTACAACTGGCGACCATGTCAGCGTGCACTGTGCCCGGCCCGCCACAGGAGTCGCTAGTGCGCGATGGAACAAGGACATCCCTGCCGGCCAAACCCTCCCCTAACCTGGACGACGCTGGGCCAATTGTGCGCCGCCCCATGGGTCTCCCAGTCGCGGCCGGCTGCGACAGAGCCTGGACTCGAACCCAGAATCTCTAGTGGCACATCTGGAACTGCGATGCAGTGCCTTAGACCACTGCGCATGTCAGATTTCTAATGTTTAGGTGTAGCCTATGCTGCTGCAACATTTATATCATGAGTTTTTGCTTGTGTCTGTCTGGAGTGAATATGTGTTATCACCATTTCTAATTAAATACCGGGGGAAAGTGGAAAGCCAACTTGAGTGCACCTGAAAAAATGTGCGTCAACCTCTTTCTTGAATATTTTAATGGATGATGCAGTGGAAGTTATCAAATCATTCAGAATTGTTTTCGACATCCCAGAATGGACAGTCGAAACTTCGATATGTTCAGTAAGTAAAGCATCGTAACGTGCAATTACCTCTGCAAGCTCCTTGTAGTTGCCCTTGTCAGCAGAACTTTCCCTCTCGTCGTGTCCTCTAAAAGCAAATTCTTGCATGCACAAAAACGCAGTGGTGTTGATAAGCCGCTTGAGAACATCCCTGTTTCTTCTTACTTTCTCATTGTGTTCCGCAGTTTGAATACACAGACCTTCGTCCTAATCGATGCAGCTTTATCCCAAAAGCTTGAATCTGATGTGGGCATTTATATGCTCCCTGCTTTTGATTTGCCATTAAGCTGAACGATCGATGTTCTTCGGGTCACTGTAACCACCTTTCGACCAAGACTCCGACTTTACCAGAAGCAGGCAAGGCCAGCAATATAGGCGGCTTTATGAAAGGCTCCCTGTTAACCAGCTGAAGAAGCATTGGAGTCAACACAGGCCAGCATCCCTGTGGAACGCTTTTGACACCTTGTAGAGTCCATTCCCCAATGAATTGAGGTTGTTCTGTGGGCAAAGGGGGGTGCAACTCAATATTAGGAAGGTGTTCCTAATGTTCTGTACACTCAGTGTACTTTTGACCAGGGCCCATAGGGCTATATAGGGGATAGGGTGTCATCTGGGACACAGATTTCCAGTCATC
The DNA here is from genome assembly GCF_016432855.1 of Salvelinus namaycush. Classification (NCBI taxonomy): domain Eukaryota; kingdom Metazoa; phylum Chordata; class Actinopteri; order Salmoniformes; family Salmonidae; genus Salvelinus; species Salvelinus namaycush. The sequence continues at coordinate 20,275,023 of NC_052336.1, read as the reverse complement.
TTTAAAGTCTCCTCCTGTTGTGGCGTCATCCCAGTCCTCTCTCTCTCCCTCTCTCTTCTACATATCCTCATCCTTGCTTTCAGTGTATTTTTACATGAGAATAGAAAATGAACAAGAACAGAGAGGGGAGGAAGAGCGGCAAGAAGAGGATGGAGAGGGAGCCATAACAACAGAGTGGAAGGTGAGGGGAAGCAGAGAGGATTGGGTGAAGAGGGTGATGGACAGAACTAGGGACAGGTGGTTAGGGGTGTGTGCCAATTTGCTGGCCACCAGGAAGGGGTCTCTCTGGGGCAGAAGTAGAAGGGGGGAGGTAGTGAGACAGGAACTTTTGATACCAGTTGGTATTGAAGGCCCTCACCTTTTCATTCTTCTTCATGAAACTGATCTCAGGCAGAGGTCGACCCTCGCATTTAATTCGCACCTTTTCCGTGTACCCCAGAGAACGAAATGGGTTCTTCAACAAAAAGTCCACAACAATTTCGGCAGCGTTGGCCATTCTACCATTCTGGTGGAGAAAACTACAACTCGTGCTGGTACTGTAGCTAGGTACCGAAGTTAGCAAGGCAAATTTAAATAAATTGCGCTGACTGGACACAAAAATACATTTCTAAAACCAAGAAAACAATTTATAATATATCTCCTCCATCTCCTGTAATTTGAAAAAACTAATTTGAAGTGAATAATATCCCCCCAAAAATGCTCAACTATCGCTTTTCACTCATAATCTCCATCCAACAATGTCACCAAGCTTCTCAACACATAGAACCCCCATAATGCTAAGTGGCACAATCCCAATATAACTCACTAGGTTCACCCCACCTGTCACCCCTCCTGTCTCAGCCTCCAGTATTTATTCTGCAATAGTTTATGTGTCGGGGAGCTAGGATCAGTCTGATATATCTGGAATATTTCTCCTGTGTTATCCGGTGTCCTGTGTGAATTTAAGTATGCTCACTCTCTATCTCTGTCTCTTTCTCTTTTCTCTCTTCTCTCGGAGGACCTGAGCAGTAGGACCATGCCTCAGGACTACCTGGCCTGATGACTCCTTGCTGTCCCCAGTCCACCCCAGTCCACCTGCTGCTGCTCCAGTTTCAACTGTTCTGCCTGCGGCTAAGGAACCCTGACCTGTTCACCGGACGTGCTACCTTGTTCCAGACCTACTGTTTTCGACTCTCTCTACCGCACCTGCAGTCTCTAACTCTGAATGATCAGCTATGAAAAGCCAACTGACATTTACTCCTGAGGTGCTGACCTGTTGCACCCTCTACAACCACTGTGATTATTATTATTTGACCCTGCTGGTCATCTATGAACGTTTGACATCTTGGCCATGTACTGTTAAAATCTCCACCTGGCACAGCCAGAAGAGGACTTGCCACCCCTCAGAGCACGGTTCCTCTCTAGGTTTCTTCATAGGTTCGGCCTTTCTAGGGAGTTTTTCCTAGCCACAGTGCTTCTACATCTGCATTGCTTGCTGTTTGCGGTTTTGGGCTGGGTTTCTGTATTGCACTTTGTGACATCGGCTGATGTAAAATGGGCTTTATAAATACATTTAATTGATTGATTGTTTGATTGATGGTTCATTCTCTGATCCTAATTCTGTGATTGGATGGATAACATGTCAGTTCATACTGCAAAAGCTCTGATTGAATGGAGGACGTCCTCCAGAAGTGGTCATAATTACAATGTATGTCTATGGAAGGGAGTGAGTCCTACGAGCCTCCTAAGCTTTGTATTGAAGTCAATGTAGCCAGAGGAGGGTGGAAGCTAGCTGTCCTCCAGCTACACCATGGTTCTACCCAGACAGTGCTGTTGAAGTTACAGTAGACCTTCATTGCAAAACAGTGTATTTTAATCAGTTATTTGGTGACGTATGAATATATTTAATATAGTTTAAACTAAAAAGGATAACCTTTTTAATGTTTCACTATTTTTATTTTTATGACATTTCACTGGGGTGGATCTTCCTCCTCTGAGGAGCCTCCTCTTGTTAAAACAAAAGCTTACTAGGTATTGTTTCATTATGCAGACAACGCAGTCTAGGCTACTAGCCTATCGATAGCTAAATACAGACAGTACAGTATTAGCTGGTAGCCTATTTATATTTTGCCACACCCTGATATGTTTCACCTGTCCTTGTTATTGTCTCCACCCCCTCCAGGTGTCGCTTGTTTTCCCCAGTGTATTTATCCCTGTGTTTCCTGTCTCTCTGTGCCAGTTTGTCTTGTATGTTCCAAGTCAACCAGCATTTTTTTCTGTACCCCTACCTTTGCTATTCTCCTTTTTCTAGTCCTTGCGGTTTTGACCCTTGCCTGTTCTGGACTCTGTACCCGCCTGCCTGACCGTTCTGCCTGCCTTGACCTCGAGCCTTTCTGCCACTCTGTACCTCCTGGACTCTGAACTGGTTGTGACCATTTGCCTGTCCACGACCATTCTCTTGCCTAATCCTTTTTGGATTATTAAACATCTTAAACTCCAACCATCTGCCTCCTATGTCTGCATCTGGATCTCGCCTTGTGTCATGATAATATTATGCATTGAAACTCGGACTCCACGCTGTCAGGGCTATCCGTCTCATCACTCTGAGGCTTATCAGTGTTCACAGAATGGGGGTTGATTTCATGAGCACCGCTTGGCCTCTGGCAGTCGTCAGCTTGGTTTTCTGGGAGAGGAGGCCCCAATGCCCCAATAATGGGTGTACTCTCACTAGAAGAACCAAAGACTTTTATAACTAACCCAAGATCGATCACAGCCTGTTGTTTCCAATTGGAACAAATGAGTCATAGTGGGCAAAACAAGCAAGGAGGGGGGCAGAGCCAAACACTAGCTAGGGAGATCCTATTGGCACCTATTCTTTGAAATGTGCGTGTGCAGTAACTCAATTCGCCCTTGCATACCTTCTAAACAACGCCATTTATTTTTTACTTTGGCAAAGGGTTAAATCTGTTAAACTTAGTCCACTCTGTCGAGATTGGGACGCTGCTGGTGTTAGCTGCTGCATAAAAATAGGCCTACTCGCTTCCAGCTGCGATGGTGTTTCATCAGTTGAGAACAAGGTGGTCGCTTTGCCAATGTTGTTATCTTTGTTAAATTGGCACGAGCTTGATCAGATTTTTTTATCAAAACTTTTTTGCTGCATTTTTGTACACCACTTGGCAGTGGCAAGTATTCATGGATGCCAAGGGAAGCCAGGCTTCCCCAAAAAATGTGGCAAGAATTAAAACAATTAAAAAATATATATATATCTTTCATCTCTCGGTGTTTCATCAATTTCCTTGAATTCGCGGGAGTCTGAATGTATCTCACCGGAGAAGCATCTGAGCGAACGAAACAGCGCCTCTCTGTCTCAGTATGTGTAGAGTATCTATCTCACTGCAAGGGAAGCCAGCGAGCATTTGGCCTCCCTTAATAAAAAATAATAGCAAATCAGCATTGAGTTAAACTGAGTGAGCTCAGCTGTGAATGATGCTGGCACATCAATAAAAAAAATGTAAAGGAAAGCAAATTTGGATTTGGCTTCAGACCAATAACATCAGAAGCCAAACGCTATTGACAGAAAAAGTACATTTGAATTGTTGCATCTCGTTGTGTCGTTGTCCTCCGGTGACTAGCTAGCTAAAATCATCCCTTTCCTGAATTTAACATGGATGGCGATAGGGATTTGGACTTGTGGTTTACTTAATTCTCCGTACTGACCAATGATTGAAACGTTGAACCAACCATAAATTCATACATTATGCCCATGGCCTGAGAGGATAGAAGTTCAAAATGTAGCTACAGTAGATGTAATATGCTAATATTAACTAGCTGGCCTGGCGATTTGTTGCCCGTGAAAGGAAATTAGGTTAGCAATCAAGTTTTTTAGTCAGGTAGCCAAGGACAACTAAAACTAAAAGCGAGGACTGTATGACAGAGTCAAAGACTGTTTAGGGAACATGAAAGAGGAGGATGGCATTGGTGTTTCTCTACAAGGAGGGTGAGTCAACATGTTTGGCTTCCCCGGTAATTTTACCCACCCACCGCCACTGCCACTTGGTCTTGTCTTCTGTTTATCACTCTCCATCTGAGTACGACCTGATTCACGTAACATTTCTTAACTTGACACCCAATAGGCGAGGAGGCCGAGGCCTGATGCCGCCGGCGTCGCTGAGAAATAGACTAATTCGAGGCATGAAAACTATATTGCCTGTCTGACTCACCTACTAACATGTAGACTGGACAACACAACACAAACACTTCTCTTGCTACATGTGGAAATGAAAAAGGAGGGTTACTGTCAAAATTATTTATTTTAAAAAGTAATACAATTTAGACATAGGTGTGAGATGACTGACGCATGGGCCCCCAGCCTTACGGGGGCTGCCGAGGTTTCCACTACGCCAGTGGTCACACCCTTATGTTGAAGGGGAGTGCCATTAATGAAGACAGTCTGGAACATACAGGCCCATAAAGTTATCAAATGAAATCATCAGAAACATGTAGAACTTTATATAAAATTAGTTTATTTAATAAATAGCACATTTACTGTAGAATGTACAGGTTTTCCTTGCAGAACTGCTAGTGGACTAATCTACCATTACAACATATAAAACAAATATCTTATGTTACTAAGCTGTACATTTTACGCCAAAGAACAATTACTATATTTTGATAAACTTCACTGTTAACAGATTTGTTTATTAAAATTCCATATTCCACATTCCAAACAGTAAATCAATTTGGCAAATTACAAGTTCAATACAGTTGATATGATAAAATTCTCAGTTTGTATAGTTTATTGAACATTTCACCTGTCACCCATCCTACCAATCAGAGATTCAATTGACTGTGTGTGCAACCATCTGGAACTTTATGTATCCCACTGTAGAAGTAACAGTTTTAAATACATAGCCATTTATAGGTTGACTTACAAATGCTCCATATGTGGTAAGTACAGTAAAACATGTATTTTATATGGTATAACCACATATTTCTCAATAAAAATTATTTATCTGTCAGTGCATTACAGTCAGTAGAAGTATGACCACAACAGCTTAATTTATCAATCGGATTACATTGACCAGTCTCACATGTTCCCCAACTTCTTCTCCACTCTCTGGCCCCTCTGTAAAGACCATTGATATATTAGACTGGTGTTTCACTTGATGCTGTATCAGAGCATTGTCTTGTGTCAGATTGTGTCACTTCTATGCGACGCTCGTCCCTCAATCAATCTGTCTTGTAGGATGTGGAACTCATATTCAAATTCAAATATTGCGCATCCACCATTCAAATAATGAAAACATAGTTCCACACTTTTTTACTACAATAGTTGTGACAGTGATTTAATAATTTGTTGTTGTGAGCAATTAAAATCAAAGCATTGGCTATCTCCTGCAAAAACTATATGCAAGGACATTGGCCTCCAGTGCAGTGACTTCAAGTTGACCAGCCGCTTAGTTTACTGTTGTAAACGTTAGCTAGCTAGTTTACTGACATAGCTACCTAGCTCTACCTTGCTTTGTTTGGTCAGCTGAGCACAACGGCTGACTAGGGACAGGAGGCTACTCAATGACTCACGGCAGAACAGCTGCTTCATGAAAACTCTGAATCATTTTAGAATTAGCTCTACTACAGTAGCTTACTAGTTAGCTAGCTTTTGTTGAAAGCATTCAACATTGTGTGTGCAGCACTAAGCAGGTAGCTGGTTGGTTTGCAGCATCATTTCACTGACTGGCTCAGCTAGCACGAGCAGGCTGCTAATGTTGGACACCTTATTATTTATTTATTTATTACCCTTATTTTACCAGGTAAGTTGACTGAGAACACATTCTCATTTACAGAAAAAAGCTGGGGAATAGTTACAGGGGAGAAGAGGGGGGATGAATGAGCCAATTGTAAGCTGGGGATGATTAGGTGGCCATGATGGTAGGAAGGCCAGATTGTGAATTTCAACAGGACACAGGGGTTAAATGGGTGTCCTGACTCTCTGTGGTCACTAAAGATCCCATGGAACTTATCGTAAGAGTAGGGATCTTAATAACTTCTTCAGGATTGGTTGGTCCCCTGCTGGACGGTTGAGCTAATGTAGGCTAATGCGATTAGCATGAGGTTGTAAGTAACAAAAAAATGGCACAGGACATAGAGATATCTGATTTTGTCAGAAAGCTTCAATTCTTGTTAACGTCCCATCTGAAAGACAACCCCCTACACAGGGCATTGACCCCAATCACTGCCCTGGGAAATTTGGATTTTTTTTAGAACCTAGGAAATGGTGCCTCTTACTAGCCCTCCAACACCACTTTCAGCAGCATCTGGTCTCTCATCCCGAGGACCATCCCTGACCAGGACCAACCCTGCTTAGCTTCAGAAGCAAGCCAGCAGTGGGATGCGTTGTGGTATGCTGCTGGCCTATTTATGTTAGCTTTATTGTCAAACTTGAGAAATACTGCTTTTTGAAGCACACAAATCCTTAGCTAGATGGAAAATGGGGCGACTAAGACTTCCTCACCCCAAAAAACTGCAAAATGATGGACTGATTGTTTTATCTTTAATTCAGACTGTTATGAGGCAGGAATGGGATTCAGCAGACGATGTCACCTAGATAATATTTTTGAATGTTAGACAGCACATTGTAGCTGAACTACAGTACTTTTGATCAATCCCATTACTCTTTGTGAGATACAAGACAGATCAGTGCAGGCAGAATTGACGCTCTGTCTAATGTAAAACAATGGTATCAGAGTACATATTGCCCTTTTTTACAAAGCAATATATTGGCAAAAGAAAATCTGAATTGACAAATACTCTAACAAATTGACAAATATAATAGTATAGCAATCTATGCATTTAATCAATACAAACATACACTACCGTTCAAAAGTTTGGGGTCACTTACAAATGTCCTTGTTTTTGAAAGAAAAGCAAAAAAAATACATCAAATTGATCAGAAATACAGTGTAGACATTGTTAATGTTGTAAATGACTATTGTAGTTGGAAATGGCTGATTTTTATTGGAATATCTACATAGGTGTACAGAGGCCCATTATCAGCAACCATCACTCCTGTGTTCCCATAGCACGTTGTGTTAGCTAATCCAAGTTTATCGTTTTAAAAGGCTAATTGATCATTAGAAAACCCTTTTGCAATTATGTTAGCACAGTTTAAAACTGTTGTCCTGATTAAAGAAGCAATAAAACTGGCCTTCTTTAGACTAGTTGAGTATCTGAAGCATCAGCATTTGTGGGTTCGATTACAGCCTCAAACTGGCTAGAAACAAAATAACTTTCTTCTGAAACTTGTCTATTCTTGTTCTGAGAAGTGAAGGCTATTCCATGCGAGAAATTATCAAGAAACTGAAGATCTCGTAGAACGCTGTGTACTACTCCCTTCACAGAACAACGCAAACTGGCTCTAAGCAGAATAGAAATAGGAGTGGGAGGCCCTGGTGCACAACTGAGCAAGAGGACAAGTACGCTAGATTAGAGTGTCTACTTTGAGAAACAGACGCCCCACAAGTCCTCAACTGGCAGCTTCATTAAATAGTACCAGCAAAACACCAGTCTCAACATCAACAGTGAAGAGGCGACTCCGGAATGCTGGCCTTCTAGGCAGAGTTGCAAAGAAAAAGCCATATCTCAGATTGGCCAATAAAAACAAAAGATTAAGATGGGCAAAAGAACACAGACACTGGAACTCTGCCCAGAAGGCCAGCATCTTGGAGTCACCTCAACACTGTATTTCAGTTTGATGTTATTTTAATGGAATGTTTTTGTTGCTTTCTTTCAAAAACAAGGACATTTCTAAGGGACCCCAAACTTTCGAACAGTAGTGTACATTTTACAATATACACAAACATTGTCAGAATCTTACCTTCCACATCTCCATAGACCTGAAAGACAAGATAATTCTCCCCTGTTGAGGTCAACTGACTGGGTATGAGTATTTCTGGTGTATACATAGCTGTGGTTGCCTGAGTCTTCTCTTGTAACATCAATATGGGTAAAAATAGCATCATCTTCACCTTTCTCCAGCGCCGCAATTCTTATCCCAACTCCATTCTTGCAAAGGTAAACATGAACCTTGTCCTCAGGTCCTTTGATGCCAGTAGTGCTACATTTAAAATCTACAGTCCCCCCTTCAGTCCCCCCTTTGGTCCAAAGGGCTTTGTGGGGTAGATCTCTGCATGAAACAACATACTAAATAAGGGGTGAACCGTAACTTCTACGTAAAAAAGGAAAAGCAGAACTTTTAATTTAAGTGGTGTTACGGATCCCCCTGGAACTTTCATTGTGCACACCTGGCCCCTATTCCCACTGATCGTATTTATATATATGTCCCCTTTGTTCACCATGGTGGTGTTGATTATTGTTACTATGTCCGTTGGTCGTGTGAGTACCTGTGCTGTGTGTTCTGGGCTTTTGTGCCCTTGTGGATCGCGCAGATGGTTGCGGGTCTCGTCCCTTGTGATAATCATCGTACGCAAGTGTCATTTATTCAAGGTACTCCTTGCTCTTTTGTTTGTGTTTTAACCCTGCGTTTTGTTACGTGTTTTTTTGGTCTTCGTCCCCGTGCGTCCCCGTTTACACTGCACGCCGTAATTTGGGCTGAATAAAACCCCTATTACGCATTCCTGCGCCTGTCTCCCGAATCATTCATGCCAACGTGACAAGTGGAAGTAAAAATTTGCCCATAAGTGTAAGTTGATTTAGTATCAAGAATGTAATTTGTGGTTTAATAGTATATGCTGTATTTTTGTGTCTGAAGAAAAAATATTCAACCAGACATCAAATTGATAAATACTGAATATGCACAGCAATCCACTCACCATATTTTTAATAATTACAAACATACACACACATTAACAAAAGCTTAGTTCTTCCCCATAGACCTGGATGACTAGTAAATTCTCGCCTGTTGACTTCACTTGATCTGGTAGAAGGTTATCTCTGGTGTACTACTACACAGCTGTAGGTGCCGGAGGCTTCTTTTGAAACATCCTTCATGGTGAAACTGGTGTCATCTTCACCTTTTTACAGAACAGTCTGTAAAACAGTCATTCTCTTCAGATTTGGCAAGTTTGGATGCTGTGACTACTTGGAACAAGAATACTTGATTAAGTCCTGTTTCTCTATAATGTAGATGAGCTTTGTAAGATACTAGAAACATAGATCATTTAAAGAAATGTTGCTCTTGATCATTTCTATCACTAGAAAAGTAGAACATACTCACAGGTCACAAGCCATGTGAGTCCTAATGCTGCCATGATGTATTGGCTGAGACATTGTGTAAAGGTTAAGTTTCAGAGAAATACAATGTTGATGTGCCTCACAAATGTAGACTCATAACAGTAACCTCACATGGTACGAATAAAAAAACAGACTATAGCTGATAACGTTCCTCATATACTGAGAATGGATTCAGCCATACCTTTGTAACAAAGTGTTCAATCCCTTATACGTTCAGTTTCAAGAGTAGGCGTGTCATTAGAGAAATGAAGAGGTTCTGTTATATTCATAGTGCTATATGGCTAACTGATACAGTTTCACATGTAGCTATAGTGTAAATGACAAAAGACAAATAAGAGAAGAACTGTGCATGCATCTTTGCATAGACAAAATCTTGGTGAAATAAATGGCTATTAAAGAAAAACTCCACACAAAAAATATGTTAATTAATCCATTGTTGATATTGTCCAAAAATGTTTTGCATGTCAGCAATGACGTGTTGAAGATATGTAACTTTCAAAATACAGAAATCTGGCCTGTATGATGCATTTTGTAGCAGATGCTGCATTTGGCATTATATGATGAAAAATGTATCATATGGGCCAGATATCTGTATTTTGAAAGTTTTTTTGATGCTTATAATACTAATGCTAAGTCATCAGAAACTGATTTTTTTTTTTTTTTGAGACTATATCAACAATGGACTAATAAAACAAATGCCAAAAGATAGTTTTTGGGCAGAGTTTTCCTATAATATACAAAAAAACGCATTATACATTAAACTGGGTGGTTCCAGCCCTGAATGCTCATTGGCTGAGAGCCCGTGATATATCAGACCTATACAACGGGTATGACAAAACATTTATTTTTACTGCTCTAATTACATTGGTAACCAGTTTATAATAGAAATAAGTCACCTCTTGTAACGGCAGTCTAAGTCGTCCTCCTCCTCAGACGAGGAGAGGCGAGAAGGATCTGAGGACCAATACGCAGCGAGGTATGATGACATAATGAATATTTATTAAACAAGACGAAAACACGAACACTTGAATAGAAACAAAACAACAAAACGACGTAGACAGACCTGAACTTGAGAACTTACATAGACACGAAGAACGCACGAACAGGAAAGACTAGCCAAACGAACGAACAAACGAAACAGTCCCGTGTGATGCCACAGACACAGGAACAATCACCCACAAACAAACAGTGAGAACAGCCTACCTTAATATGGTTCTCAATCAGAGGAAACATCAAACACCTGCCTCTAATTGAGAACCATATCAGGCAACACATTTAACCCAACATAGAAACACATAACATAGAATGCCCACCCCAACTCACGCCCTGACCAACTAAACACATACAAAAACAACAGAAAACAGGTCAGGAACGTGACACCTCTGGGGTTTGTGATATATGGCTATATGGTATCCATAAGAACAGCCTTAGCCGTGGTATATTGGACATAAACCACCCCCCCCCATGCCTTATTTCTTAATTAGACCAATAAACAAGCTATACATTCTTAAGCATTCTGTCAATATATTCTGAATTAATTCCTTCATAGTGAATGTCACTACCCCATAGCATCAGGTAATGTTACAACAAACTTATAGCAATTAATGCTAAAAACAGTACTATAAATAACCATTGAGCAAAGTAACATTGGTTATTGATTGTAGGTTGCTCATTCATTTCCCACATTTTCTTGACAAAAGGCTGGCCCTGTAAAGCTAATTTGCCCCTTGGGGTCACCGTCATATTGTACCATTGGACCAGGTTGGCAGATTACAGTACGTACTGTAGTAGTCCTTTTTAGCTTCAGTGCCTGTGAAAATGAAACAAAGTCCATTGGTTCAATATCTCTTGTTGTACAACATTAGTATGGATATGATAATAGACTGTTATTAGGCTTACCTCAAGTATCTTCCTTGGGCACTCGCTGCTTGGCTCTTTTCTCTACAATATATTAACACATATCTTAGCGTGTTAATAACTTTTTGCCAAAAGACAAATAAAAGCCTATTGATAATTTATATCCCACTAAAATGTAACAGCATAATCCCTTGTTGTAGGTTCAATACAATGATGCCATTTGTGAGGAGTACAGTAAAACTAGTGTTTAATGCTTCATGAATGTAGTTATATTTAAGAGCAATTATTAGCTCATGCAATTATAATGTGTTATGCATGTCTCATAAGGCATTATACACTGAGTATACCTAACATTATGAACACCTTCCTAATATTGAGTTGCACCCCCTTTTGCCCTCAGAACAGCCTCAATTCGTCGGGGTATAACGTTCCTACAAGGTGTCGAATGCTTTCCACAGGGATGCTGGCCCATGTTGACTCAAATGCTTCCCACAGTTGTCAAGTTGGCTGGGTGTCCTTCAGGTGGTGGACCATTGATACACACAGCAAACTGTTGAATGTGGAAAACCACAGCAGCGTTGCAGCTCTTGACACAAACCAGAGCGCCTGGCACCTACTACCATACCCCTTTCAAAGACTCTTAAATCTTTTGTCTTGCCCATTCACCCTCTGAATGGCACACATACACAATCCATGTCTCAAGGCTTAAAAAACATATTTAACCAGTCTCCTCCCCTTCATTTAACTAGGCAGGTCAGTTAAGAACATATAAGTGGATTTAACAAGTGACATCAATAAGGGATCATAGCTTTCACCTGGATTCACCTGGTCAGTCGATGTCATAGAAAGGTGTTCTTAATGTTTTGTACACTCAGTGTACGTGTGTTTGTAATGCATTATGAAGAGAGTATTCACAGGAAGGGTTTCCAAAAGTTGTTATCTGTCAGTAGATCACTACTGTATGTCATCCAGAAAAGAGACATTAATCATCATAATTACCTCTTTTTGAACAGCAGGAACTAACAGCCACCACAGTCAGCAGAAGTATGACCACAACAGCTGAACTTATCAGTCGGATTACATTGACCAGTATCAGACCATGTGCAGCTTCTGAAATAGAGACCAAATGTAGATGGATGCATCATCATTTAGACAGAACTTATTCTATCTAAGTGTATCCATGTGGTCAATGACATGGAATAAACCCCCCTCCATCTGCCACACCCTAAAACTTCCCCTATAACATCAATAAGGACAAATCTTACTTCAACGGAAGTATAAAGTATATAATCGGCCAGAGGAACAGTCAATGTTAACCAGAGGAGGCTGGTGGAGGAGCTATAGGAGTACAGGCTCATTGTAATGGCTAGAATGGCGTAGACGGAACAGAGTCAAACGTGTTTTCCATATGTATGATGTGTTTGATACCGTTCCATTCATTCCATTCCCGTCTTTACAATGAGCCCATCCTCCTATAGCTCCTCCCACCAGCTGCTGTTACTGTGACTGTGTAGAAATAATGGGAGATTTACGAAACAGGCAGTCCCAAGAAAAATAGATAAACATACAACTATTAGTAGTAGACTGACTGCATACTGAGTACGTACTGTATGTATGGATCATTTTGAGACCATTTGCTTACACTAATCTGCATTTGTAAAGATACTCACATATCCTAAGAAAGATGGAACCCATGATGTGACTTGAAGCCTTTTGTGATTTCTAGGCCTATCTGACACTATAAAAGACTGAGGAGGTAGGTAGGTGTCATCATGTACAGTTTTTGAGTGTGAATATCTGGGAAACAATAGGGGCCTATTAGAAGCATCTTTGATCATGATGAGAGGTTGCATCACAGAGATCCAATGACCCACTTCGCCCTGCTTATATTAAAGACACACATAGTCAAATGTCTTCGTTCATTTCATCTAGTAGTTACATAATAATTACCTAGTTGTTACTTCTTTTTGATTCACCATAACAAGCACCGGTACTTAGGTATTACTGTACCTTTGAGTTCTCTCCCAACTACCACACACCTTTCTGATGAACACCAGGTAATACATTGAGTGAGATGGCTGGACGCAGCACGACTGCTTATTATAAACTATGTGATTGTTTACACACACATAATCAGTAGAAAAGAGATCATGAAAATAATATATTACAATGGCTATCCATCTTTAAGAGAGAACCTGTGTGCCACATGCATTTATTGTGATGAATTTAACAACAGCAAAATGTATGGTAAATGATCGCTAATGCAGCAGCATTTAGGAAGCAGTGACTTGGACAATTTCTATAATATGATGTTCTGATTACAATGCAACCCAAACATGTAATGTATTTGTTCAATCAGTTACTATGGGTTACTACTTTATCATCTTCTTTGACTTTCTAGTACTCCGTCACCTTGATAACTGTATCATTACAGTTAGAGACTAGAGGCTGTGGGATTCATATGTAGTGACTAACGGTGTAGGTTGGTATCTACTGAAGTGGATTTTACTTTTTTCAACAACATTCGATCTTTGAGTCTGTTTTAGCTAGGGCTTTGTAAGTGATGGGAAGTGACTGTAAGGAACAATGCTGGGGATGAGAAGCAGGTACAGGGAGTGAACATTTAATTAACCACGGACATGGAAGAGGACAGGACAGCATCTGGACAGGAACACACAACGACATTAATGCTGACACAGGGATCTAACCAAAGAAACAGACAGATATAGGAGTGGCAATCAACAAGGTAATGGAGTCCAGGTGAGTCCCTCTAGGGGCGCCACCCGGCGTCCCACTTGGGCGAGCCTGATAGGCCGGCCGAGGCATGGGCGCTGGACAAGCCGGCTGGGGCGTAGAAGCCGACAGCAGAACAAAATCAATAGGCGAATATCACAGCCAATCACAACACTGGCGGTTAAGTAATACTGTGAAACACTATCATTCCACTATTACTACAGATATATTATGAATATTTTCTGAAATTAAAATACAAAAATTGAACAACAAAAAACTTGTGTAGCACCTTTAAATTCGAATTCAATCTTCAAAAATGTCATAAACATACTACAACTTTTTTGGTTAACGATAACAACGTTAATGAAACAACATTGACATACCTTTTGTTTGAGCTATGGCCTCTTGACAAGGAATACATGCAAAACGTGAAACAAATTGAAATTTAATATTGTTACAAAAATATGATAAAATAGGTTCATTATTTGAAATATACTCACACAGGATAAAGACGAACATGATCACGGTGTTAACATTTTGTTGAAACATTAGATAACTCTCTCTACCTTGTGTGTTTGTGGTATGGACCTTAATACCAGTTTTCTATAGAGACAGACATCTTTACCAAATATGGGCAAAGTGTAGTCAACTGAATGATTCATTTTGAAGAAACACATCAGTCCTCTGACCTCATCTTCATTGTTATGGTGTTCACATCAGCAACATTGAAATGTGTCTGATACCGTGTAATTAATGATTAGCCTTGCAGTGCCAGTCTAATTTCCTGATATAATTGTCCATAGGTTGCAGTTGGACTATGTGGTACATCAGTGAATATGCAAATATAAGCCATACGTTAATATATGTATTATTTATCACTGGGCTTTCCAGTTGCATAAAAGTAAGAAACAAAAAACTGTCTGTAAGATTCACATATTTAACTTGTTGCTGAGTCAGAGTATGTAGCCTTTAACTACAAAGCAATATATTGGCTGAAAATGTGACTGAATTACAAATATTCAAACTGCACTGCAACAAATTGACAAATATACCGTATGGATAGCAATCTTATCACTACAAACATACATTATACACAAATATCGACAGAATCTTACCTTTCCGTTCTCCATCAACCTGAAAGACTAGTAAATTCTCTCCTGTTGAGTTCACCTGACTGGGTACAGGTTTATCTCTGGTGTACACACAGCTGTAGTTGCCTGAGTTTTCTCTTGTAACATTCTTCATGGTGAAAATAGCGTCATTGTCACCTTTCTCCAGCGCCTCAATTCTTATCCCAACTCCATTCTTGCAAAGGTAAAAATTAAACTTGTCCTCAGGTTCTCTGATGCCAGTAGTGCTACATTTAAAATTGATGGTTACCCCTTCAGTCACATTAGATGGTCCAAAGATCTTTGCTGGGTAGATCTCTGCATAAAAACAAATACCAATTAAGGGTGAACCCATTTGACTTAAGTGGAAGTTAGGATTTCACTTAAATGTAAGTGTGTGTATTATTAAGAATGCAATTTGTGTTTTAAAAGTATATACTGTATTTTATACACTGATGTATTAAATATTGCCAAAATACTAATCACTACAAAAAAAAATACAGAAATACTTTACTTTTGTTTTCAGATTTTGCATCTTCACATTTGACAAGGATGGATGCTGTGGCTGCATGGACAAATGAATACACTTAGGGAAAGTATTTTGTTCAGGAAATGAACATAAATATTTCTCTGAAAATGTTTGTATTACTTGAAATGTAGAAAATACTCACAGATCACAAGCCATAGGAGTCCTAATGCTGCCATGATGTTGGCTGAGACTTCAGTGGTGTGGAGTGATGGTTTCAGAGAAATGCATTGTTGACGTACCTTACCTATTCAGACTAATGATGGTAACCACGCATTGTACAAATCAAAACCCGGAACACAAGTCTGTTTGGTGCGTTTTCTCAAATACTTTGGACATATTTAGGCATACTTTCGTAACAAAGCCATTTCGTCATTACAGTGTCACACCCTTATGTTGCAGAGGAGAAGTGGCCTGGTACATAAGCTACCATTGAAATCATCAGCAACATGTAGAACTTTATATCAAATGTGTTAATTTATTAAATATCACATTTTTTGTAACATTTACAGGCTTTCCTTACAGAACTGCTAGTGGGCTAATCTACAGTTACAATATATAAACAAATATCTTGCTAAACTTGACTGTTTACAGATTGGTTTATAATAATTCCAAATTCTACGTTCCAAACAGTATACCAATTTGGCAAATTAAGGAGTTCAATACAGTTGATATGATTCAATTCTCAGTTTATATACTTTATATAACATTCTATCTATCACCCATCCTACCAGAGGTCCAATTGATTGTGACTGCAGCCATTTTGTACTTTATGTATCTCAGTGTAGAAGTAACAGTTTTAAATACATAACCCTTTTTAGGTTCACACTAAAATGACCAAAGGTATGTGGACATCTGCTCGTCGAACATCTCATTCCAAAATACTCGGCATTAAATGGAGTTGGTCCCCCCTTTTGCTGCTATAACAGCCTCCATTGTTCTGGGAAGGCTATCCACTAGATTTTCGAACATTGCTGCGGGGACTTGCTTCCATTCAGCCAGAAGAGCATTAGTGAGGTCGGGCACTGATGTTGGGCGATTAGGCCTGGTTCGCAGTCGGCGTTCCAATTCATCCCAAAGGTGTTCGATAGGGTTGAGGTCAGGGCTCTGTGCAAGCCAGTCATGTTCTTCCACAACAATCTAAAAAAAAAAACATTTCTGTATGGACCTCGCTTTGTGCACGGGGGCAATGTCATGCTGAAACAGGAAAGGACCTTCCCCAAACTGTTGCCACTATGTTGAAAGCACAGAATGATCTAGAATGTCATTGTATGCTGTAGTGCTAGGATTTCCCTTCACTGGAACTAAGGGGCCTAGCCCATCCCATGAAAAACAGCCCCAGACCATTATTTCTCCTCCACCAAACTTTACAATTGGCACTATGTATTCGGGCATCTGCAAAACCCAGATTCGTGCGTCGGAGTCCCAGATGGTGAAGCTTGATTCATCACTCCAGAGAACATGTTTCCACTGCTCCGGTGTCCAATGGCGGCGAGCTTTACACCACTCCAGCCGACCCTTGGCATCCCGCATGGTGATTTTAGGCTTATGTGCGGCTGCTTGACCATGGAAACCCATTTCATGAAGCTCCCGACTAACAGGTCTTGTGCTGACATTGCTTCCAGAGGCAGATTGGAACTCGTAATGAGTGTTGCAACCAAGAGCATATGATTTTTACATGCTACACGCTTCAGCACTCGGCGGTCCCATTTTGTGAACTTGTGTGGCCTACCACTTCTTGGCTGAGCCGTTGTTGCTCTTAGACGTTTCCACTTCACAATAAAAGCACTTACAGTTGACCGGGGGAAGCTCTAGCAGGGCAGGAATTTGATGAACTGACTTGTTGGAAAGGTGGCATCCTATGACGGTGCCACGTTGAAAGTCACTGAGCTCTTCAGTAAGCCCATTCTACTGCCAATGTTTGTCTATGGAGATTACATGGCTGTGTGCTCGATTTTATACACCTTTCAGAAACGAGTGTGGCTGAAATAGCTGAATCCACTAATTTGAAGGGGTGTCCACATACTTTTA
Organism: Salvelinus namaycush; assembly: GCF_016432855.1. NCBI lineage: Eukaryota > Metazoa > Chordata > Actinopteri > Salmoniformes > Salmonidae > Salvelinus > Salvelinus namaycush. The sequence goes on along the minus strand of NC_052336.1, from coordinate 20,257,539 downwards.
TATATGTAGTGTAGTTCTCAACAACAACAAAAATGTATCTGTCAGTGCATTACTACTGTTTGTCTTCCAGAAAGAGAAAGAGACATCATGATTAGCCTACTTTTCAATAACTAACAGTCACTACAGTCAGTAGAAGCATGACCACAATAACTGAACATATCAATCAGATTTAGGGTTGCAAAGGGATGGTATATTACTGGAAACTTTCACATTTTACCATTAAACTTCCAGAATGTTGGTATCTTTTAAGGATTTTATGTAATCTATCACAAGACATCTAGTGGCCCTTTTGGGTACTTCAGATTATCACAGATGTCTGTAATAGTCTCTGGACCTCCGTGTGGCCTTATCATATGAAACAATTAAAGAAGATGTAAATAAATTCATGACAAAGCTGTAAAACATTATTCTAAATATAAACCATCAATTTAGTGAATACTATTGTTTTTTTAAATTAATTAAGTTATTTTCTCTTGAACCGTATGGTCTATCTACTAGAAACTCATGGACAATATGGACACAGATATAATAAATTAATATTATAAATGATTTTATTGACAAATTTACAATAGATTGCCATATATTTTCTGTTAATTACCATAATTACTGAAAATTCCTGTAACCTTGGTAAATTACCAGTAGCTTTGCAACCCTAATCGGATTACATTGACCATTTGCACATCCAACTCCAACCTTGTCCGAGCTTCTTGTGATGCCAGTAATGCTACGTTTCAAATCTACATTCCCCCTTTCAGTCACATTAGATGGTCCATAGAGCTTTGCGGAGTAGATCTCTGCATAAAACAAAAGGGGCAAACCCTAAATTTGACTTAAGTGGAAGTAAAAAATGTTCCCCTAACTGTAAGTTGATTTAGTATTAAGAATGTAATTTGTGATTTAATAGAATATGCTGTATTTTGGCGTCTGAAGAAAAAATACTCAACCACACAACAAACAGACAAATACTGAATATGCACAGCAATCCACACACCATTCTTTCTAATCATTACAAACATACACAAACATTAACAAAAGCTTACTTTCTTCCCCATAGACCTGGATGACTAGTAAATTCTTCCCTGTTGACTTCACTTGATCCTGTAGAAGTTTATCTCTGGTGTACTACTACACAGCTGTAGTTGCTTGAGTCCTCTCTTGTAACATCCTTCATGGTGAAAATGATGTCATCTTTACCTTTCTCCAAAAGAGTCATTCTTATCCCAACTGGTCCCATCATAGCCCATATAAACCTTTTTACAACTGATTAATCACTGTCATACCTTATAGGGTCCAGAGTTTTCCTAGTTACGTTAACATATAAGGAAAACTCCAGGCCCCACCGCTCTGGGACCTATGGTGCCACAATAGGATGATCAGGGCTTTATTCAGTAACATTCCTTGGGATACTTTGATGTTTCAAGTAAGCAAGATGCGCAGTCCGTGTTAGACTTTATGAATTTTGAGATGTCTGAGTTTAAGTTCATAGAGAAACTCGTTGTCCAAACCTACGATGGTGCAGCTGTAATGGAATGTATCTGCTATTTGTATTTATAGCTAAGTCACTTCCTGTTCCCTGATTAAGAGGTGGACTGGGTGAAGAGGGTGATGGACAGAACTAGGGACAGGTGGTTAGGGGTGTGTGCCAATTTGCTGGCCACCAGGAAGGGGTCTCTCTGGGGCAGAAGTAGAAGGGGGGAGGTAGTGAGACAGGAACTTTTGATACCAGTTGGTATTGAAGGCCCTCACCTTTTCATTCTTCTTCATGAAACTGATCTCAGGCAGAGGTCGACCCTCGCATTTAATTCGCACCTTTTCCGTGTACCTCAGAGAATGAAATGGGTTCTTCAACAAAAAGTCCACAACAATTTCGGCAGCGTTGGCCATTCTACCATTCTGGTGGAGAAAACTGCAACTCGTGCTGGTACTGTAGCTAGGTACCGAAGTTAGCAAGGCAAATTTAAATAAATTGCACTGACTGAACACATAAATACATTTCTAAAACCAAGAAAACAATTTATAATATATCTCCTCCATCTCCTGTAATTTGAAAAAACTAATTTGAAGTGAATAATATCCCCCCAAAAATGTTCAACTATCACTTTTCACTCATATTCTCTATCCAACAATGTCACCAAGCTTCTCAACACATAGGACCCCCATAATGCTAAGTGGCAAAATCCCAATACAACTCACTAGGTTCACCCCACCTGTCACCCCTCCTGTCTCAGCCTCCAGTATTTATTATGCAATAGTTTATGTGTCGGGGAGCTAGGATCAGTCTGATATATCTGGAATATTTCTCCTGTGTTATCCGGTGTCCTGTGTGAATTTAAGTATGCTCACTCTAACTCTCTCTCTCTCTCTCTCTCGCTCTCTCTCTCTCTCTCTCTCTCTTTCTCTCTTTTCTCTCTTCTCTCAGGGGATCTGAGCAGTAGGACCATGCCTCAGGACTACTTGGCCTGATTACTCCTTGCTGTCCCCAGTCCACCCCAGTCCACCTGCTGCTGCTCCAGTTTCAACTGTTCTGCCTGCGGCTAAGGAACCCTGACTTGTTCACCGGACGTGGTACCTTGTCCCGGACCTGCTGTTTTCGACTCTCTCTACCGCACCTGCTGTCTCTAACTCTGAATGATCGGCTATGAAAAGCCAACTGACATTTACTCCTAAGGTGCTGATCTGTTGCACCCTCTACAACCACTGTGATTATTATTATTTGACCCTGCTGGTCATCTATGAACGTTTGAACATCTTGGCCATGTACTGTTATAATCTCCACCCAGCACTGCCAGAAGAGGACTGGCCACCCCTCAAAGCCTGGTTCCTCTCTAGGTTTCTTCTTAGGTTTGGCCTTTCTAAGGAGTTTTTCCTAGCCACCATGCTTCTACATCTGCATTGCTTGCTGTTTGGGGTTTTGGGCTGGGTTTCTGTATAGCACTTTGTGATATCGGCTGATGTAAAAAGGGCTTTAAAAATACATTTGATTGATTGTTTTATTGTTCATTCTCTGATCCTAATTCTATGATTGGATGGACAACATGTCAGTTCATGCTGCAAAAGCTCTGATTGGTTGGAGGACGTCCTCCGGAAGTGGTCATAGTTAACATGTATGTCTATGGAAGGGGGTGAGTCCTATGAGCCTCCTAGGTTTTGTATTGAAGTTAATGTAGCCAGAGGAGGGTGGAAGCTAGCTGTCCTCCGGCAACACCATGGTTCTACCCAGACAGTACTGTTGAAGTTACTGTAGACCTTCATTGCAAAACAGTGTATTTTAATCATCAGTTATTTGGTGGCATATGAATATATTTAATATAGTTGTATCTAAAAAGGATAACCTTTTTAATGTTTCACTATTTTTATTTTTATGACATTTCACTGAGGAGGCTGGTCCTCCCCTTCCTCCTCTGAGGAGCCTCCTCTTGTCAAAACAATAGCTTACTAGGTATTGTTTCATTATGCAGACAACGCAGTCTAGGCTACTAACCTATCGATAGCTAAAAACAGTACAGTACAGTATTAGCTGGTAGCCTATTTATATTATACATTGTATCTCAGACTCCACGCTGTCAGGGCTATCTGTCTCATCACTCCGAGGCTTGTGTTCACAGAATGGGGGTTGCTTTCATGAGCACCGCTTGGTCTCTGGCAGTCGTCAGCTTTGTTTTCTGGGAGAGGAGGAGGGGGAGAAGGAGGGCCGGTTCTCTCACTAGAGGAACCAAAGACTTTTATAACTAACCCAAGATCGATCACAGCCTGTTGTTTCCAATTGGAACAAATGAGTCATATTGGGCAGAACAAGCAAGGAGGGGGGCAGAGCCAAACACTAGCTAGGGAGATCCTATTGGCACCTATTCTTTGAAATGTGCGTGTGCAGTAACTCAATTCGCCCTTGCACACCTTCTAAACAACGCCATTTCTTTTTTCTTTGGCAAAGGGTTAAATCTATTAAATTTAGTCCACTCTGTTCGTAACAGATTCTTGCTTTGGGAACAGAAAACTGTATTGAGATCAAATGTTTCATTGATATGTACATTTGCATAATATTGGCCATTATCCATCTTGCTCTATCTTCCCCTACTGTCGGCCACTGGGCTTTTTTATTTTTCTCCTACTGTCGGCCATCAGATAAAGCTTTTTTGATGCATTTTTGTGCACCACTTGGCAGTGGCATGTATTAATGAATGCCAAGGGAAGCCAGGCTTCACAAAAAAATGTGCCAAGAATTTTTTTAAATAAAAATAAAATTATTAATCTTTCATCCCTCGGTGTTTCAAACATTTCCTTGAATTCGCAAGAGTCTGAATATATCTCACCGGAGAAAGCATCTGAGCGAACGAAACAGCTCCCCTCTGTCTCAGTACGTGTAGAGTATCTGTCTCACTGCAAGGGAAGCCAGCGAGCATTTGGCCTCCCATGATAAAAAATAATAGCAAATCAGCATTGAGTTAATTGAATGAGCTCAGCTGTGAATGGTGCTGGCACATCAATAAAAAAATGTCAAGGAAAGCCAGTTTGGATTTGGCTTCAGACCAATCACATCAGAAGCCAAACGTCATTGACAGAATAAATTAACTTGAATTGTTGCATCTCGTTGTGTCGTTGTCCTCCGGTGACTAGCTAGCTAGCTAAAATCAGCCCTTTCCTAAAAAAAACATGGATGGCGATAGGGATTTGGACTTGTGGTTTACTTAATTCTCCGTACTGACCAATTTACATTTAACATTTACATTTAAGTCATTTAGCAGACGCTCTTATCCAGAGCGACTTACAAATTGGTGCATTCACCTTATGATATCCAGTGGAACAACCACTTTACAATAGTGCATCTAACTCTTTTAAGGGGGAGGGGGGGGTTAGAAGGATTACTTTATCCTATCCTAGGTATTCCTTAAAGAGGTGGGGTTTCAGGTGTCTCCGGAAGGTGGTGATTGACTCCGCTGACCTGGCGTCGTGAGGGAGTTTGTTCCACCATTGGGGTGCCAGAGCAGCGAACAGTTTTGACTGGGCTGAGCGGGAACTGTACTTCCTCAGAGGTAGGGAGGCGAGCAGGCCAGAGGTGGATGAACGCAGTGCCCTTGTTTGGGTGTAGGGCCTGATCAGAGCCTGAAGGTACGGAGGTGCCGTTCCCCTCACAGCTCCGTAGGCAAGCACCATGGTCTTGTAGCGGATGCGAGCTTCAACTGGAAGCCAGTGGAGAGAGCGGAGGAGCGGGGTGACGTGAGAGAACTTGGGAAGGTTGAACACCAGACGGGCTGCGGCGTTCTGGATGAGTTGTAGGGGTTTAATAGCACAGGCAGGGAGCCCAGCCAACAGCGAGTTGCAGTAATCCAGACGGGAGATGACAAGTGCCTGGATCAGGACCTGCGCCGCTTCCTGTGTGAGGCAGGGTCGTACTCTGCGAATGTTGTAGAGCATGAACCTACAGGAACGGGTCACCGCCTTGATGTGAGTTGAGAACGACAGGGTGTTGTCCAGGATCACGCCAAGGTTCTTAGCACTCTGGGAGGAGGACACAATGGAGTTGTCAACCGTGATGGCGAGATCATGGAACGGGCAGTCCTTCCCCGGGAGGAAGAGCAGCCCGTCTTGCCGAGGTTCAGCTTGAGGTGGTGATCCGTCATCCACACTGATATGTCTGCCAGACATGCAGAGATGCGATTCGCCACCTGGTTATCAGAGGGGGGAAAGGAGAAGATTAATTGTGTGTCGTCTGCATAGCAATGATAGGAGAGACCATGTGAGGATATGACAGAGCCAAGTGACTTGGTGTATAGCGAGAATAGGAGAGGGCCTAGAACAGAGCCCTGGGGGACACCAGTGGTGAGAGCACGTGGTGCGGAGACAGATTCTCGCCACGCCACCTGGTAGGAGCGACCTGTCAGGTAGGACGCAATCCAAGCGTGGGCCGCGCCGGAGATGCCCAGCTCGGAGAGGGTGGAGAGGAGGATCTGATGGTTCACAGTATCAAAGGCAGCCGATAGGTCTAGAAGGATGAGAGCAGAGGAGAGAGAGTTAGCTTTAGCAGTGCGGAGCGCCTCCGTGACACAGAGAAGAGCAGTCTCAGTTGAATGACTAGTCTTGAAACCTGACTGATTTGGATCAAGAAGGTCATTCTGAGAGAGATAGCAGGAGAGCTGGCCAAGGACGGCACGTTCAAGAGTTTTGGAGAGAAAAGAAAGAAGGGATACTGGTCTGTAGTTGTTGACATCGGAGGGATCGAGTGTAGGTTTTTTCAGAAGGGGTGCAACTCTCGCTCTCTTGAAGACGGAAGGGACGTAGCCAGCGGTCAAGGATGAGTTGATGAGCGAGGTGAGGTAAGGGAGAAGGTCTCCGGAAATGGTCTGGAGAAGAGAGGAGGGGATAGGGTCAAGCGGGCAGGTTGTTGGGCGGCCGGCCGTCACAAGACGCGAGATTTCATCTGGAGAGAGAGGGGAGAAAGAGGTCAAAGCACAGGGTAGGGCAGTGTGAGCAGAACCAGCGGTGTCGTTTGACTTAGCAAACGAGGATCGGATGTCGTCGACCTTTTTTCAAAATGGTTGACGAAGTCATCTGCAGAGAGGGAGGAGGGGGGAGGAGGGGGAGGAGGATTCAGGAGGGAGGAGAAGGTGGCAAAGAGCTTCCTAGGGTTAGAGGCAGATGCTTGGAATTTAGAGTGGTAGAAAGTGGCTTTAGCAGCAGAGACAGAAGAGGAGAATGTAGAGAGGAGGGAGTGAAAGGATGCCAGGTCCGCAGGGAGGCGAGTTTTCCTCCATTTCCGCTCGGCTGCCCGGAGCCCTGTTCTGTGAGCTCGCAGTGAGTCGTCGAGCCACGGAGCAGGAGGGGAGGACCGAGCCGGCCTGGAGGATAGGGGACATAGAGAGTCAAAGGATGCAGAAAGGGAGGAGAGGAGGGTTGAGGAGGCAGAATCAGGAGATAGGTTGGAGAAGGTTTGAGCAGAGGGAAGAGATGATAGGATGGAAGAGGAGAGAGTAGCGGGGGAGAGAGAGCGAAGGTTGGGACGGCGCGATACCATCCGAGTAGGGGCAGTGTGGGAAGTGTTGGATGAGAGCGAGAGGGAAAAGGATACAAGGTAGTGGTCGGAGACTTGGAGGGGAGTTGCAGTGAGATTAGTGGAAGAACAGCATCTAGTAAAGATGAGGTCAAGCGTATTGCCTGCCTTGTGAGTAGGGGGGGAAGGTGAGAGGGTGAGGTCAAAAGAGGAGAGGAGTGGAAAGAAGGAGGCAGAGAGGAATGAGTCAAAGGTAGACGTGGGGAGGTTAAAGTCACCCAGAACTGTGAGAGGTGAGCCATCCTCAGGAAAGGAACTTATCAGGGCGTCAAGCTCATCGATGAACTCTCCAAGGGAACCTGGAGGGCGATAAATGATAAGGATGTTAAGCTTGAAAGGGCTGGTAACTGTGACAGCATGGAATTCAAAGGAGGCGATAGACAGATGGGTCAGGGGAGAAAGAGAGAATGTCCACTTGGGAGAGATGAGGATCCCAGTGCCACCACCCCGCTGACCAGAAGCTCTCGGGGTGTGCGAGAACACGTGGGCAGACGAGGAGAGAGCAGTAGGAGTAGCAGTGTTATCAGTGGTAATCCATGTTTCCGTCAGTGCCAAGAAGTCGAGGGACTGGAGGGACGCATAGGCTGAGATGAACTCTGCCTTGTTGGCCGCAGATCGGCAGTTCCAGAGGCTGCCGGAGACCTGGAACTCCACGTGGGTCGTGCGCGCTGGGACCACCAGGTTAGAGTAGCGGCGGCCACGCGGTGTGAAGCGTTTGTATGGTCTGTGCAGAGAGGAGAGAAGAGGGATAGACAGACACATAGTTGACAGGCTACAGAAGAGGCTACGCTAATGCAAAGGAGATTAGAATGACAAGTGGACTACACGTCTCGAATGTTCAGAAAGTTAAGCTTACGTTGCAAAAAAAATAAAATCTTATTGACTAAAATGATATAGTACTGCTGGCTGGTGAAGTAGGCTGGCTAGCAGTGGCTGCGTTGTTGACTTTGTTTGAAAATGTAGCCAATGATTTAAACGTTTTAAACGTTGAACCAACCATAAATTCATACATTGTGCCCTTGGCCTGAGAGGATAGAAGTTCAACATGTAGCTACAGTAGATGTAGTATGCTAATATTAACTAGCTGGCCTGGCGCATCGTTGCCCATGAAAGAAAGTTAAGCTAGCGAGCAAGCATTTTAGTCAGGTAGCCAAGGACAACTAAAACTAAAAGCGAGGACTGTATGACAGAGTCAAAGACTGTTTAGGGAACATGAAAGAGGAGGATGGCATTGGCGTTTCTCTACAAGGAGGGTGAGTCAACATGTTTGGCTTCCCCGGTAATTTTACCCACGCACGGCCACTAACACCTGGTCTTGTCTTTTGTTTATCACTCTCCATCTGAGTACAACCTAATTCACGTAACATTTTTTAACTTGACACCCAATAGTGGCCTGATGCCGCCGGCGTCGCTGAGAAATAGACTAATTCGAGGCATGAAAACTATATTGCCTGTCTGACTCACCTACTAACATGTAGACTGGACAACACAACACAAACACTTCTCTTGCTACATGTGGAAATGAAAAAGGAGGGTTACTGTTAAAAAAAAAATATTTTAAAAAGTAATACAATTTAGACATAGGTGTGAGATGAAGGGCGCATGGGCCCCCAGAGCTCGTGGGCCCCCCACCTTACGGGTGCTGCCGAGGTTTCCACTACGCCAGTGTTCACACATTTATGTTGAAGAGGAGTGCCATTAATGAAGACAGTCTGGTACATACAGGCCCATAATGTTATCAAATGAAATCATCAGAAACATGTAGAACTTTACAAATTGGTTTATTTAATAAATATCACATTTACTGTAGAATGTACAGGTTTTCCTTGCAGAACTGCTAGTGGACTAATCTACAATTTCAACATATAAACAAATATCTTATGTTACTAAGCTGTTCATTTTACGCCAATGAACAATTATTATATGTTGATAAACTTCACTGTTAACAGATTTGTTAACTAAAATTCCATATTCCACATTCCAAACAGTAAATCAATTTGACAAATTAAAAGTTAAATACAGTTGATATGATTACATTCTCAATTTGTATAGTTTATTGAACATTTCACCTATCACCCATCCTACCAATCAGAGATTCAATTGACTGTGTGTGCAACCATCTGGAACTTTATGTATCCCACTGTAGAAGTAACAGTTTTAAATACATAGCCATTTATAGGTTGACTTACAAATGCTCCATATGTGGTAAGTACAGTAAAACATGTATTTTATATGGTACAACCACATATTTCTCAAAAAAAATATGTATCTGTCAGTGCATTACAGTCAGTAGAAGTATGACCACAACAGCTGAATTTATCAATCGGATTACATTGACCAGTCTCACATGTTCAACTCCATATGCTTCCCCAACTTCTTCTCCACTCTCTGGCCCCTCTGTAAAGACCATTGATATATTAGACTCTGGTGTTTCACTTGATGCTGTATCAGAGCATTGTCTTGTGTCAGATTGTGTCACTTCTATGCGACGCTTGTCCCTCAATCAATCTGTCTTGTAGGATGTGGAACTCATATTCAAATTCAAATATTGAGCATCCACCATTCAAATAATGAAAACATAGTTCCACATTATTTTATTACAAAAGTTGTGACGGTGATTTAATAGTTTGTCATTGTGATCACGGCTTACTCGGGACTGAAGGCTACTCAATGACTCACGGCAGAACAGCTGCTTCATGAAAACTCTGAATAATTTTAGAATTAGCTCTACTACAGTAGCTTGCTAGTTAGCTAGCTTTTGTTGAAAGCATTCAACATTGTGTGTGCAGCACTAAGCAGGTAGCTGGTTGGTTTGCAGCATCATTTCACTGACTGGCTCAGCTAGCACGAGCAGGCTGCTAATGTTGGACACCTTATTATTTATTTATTTTTTACCCTTATTTTACCAGGTAAGTTGACTGAGAACACATTCTCATTTACAGAAAAAACCTTGGGAATAGTTACAGGGGAGAGGAGGGGGGATGAATGAGCCAATTGTAAGCTGGGGATGATTAGGTGGCCATGATGGTAGGAAGGCCAGATTGGGATTTTCGACAGGACACAAGGGTTAAATGGGTGTCCTGAATCTGTGTTCACTAAAGTTCCCATGGAACTTTAATGTTCAGGATTGGTGGTCCCCTGTGGGACGGTTGAGCTAATGTAGGCTAATGTGATTAGCAGGAGGTTGTAAGTAACAAGAACATTTCCCAGGACATAGACATATCTGATATCGGTAGAAAGCTTAAATTCTTGTTAATGTCCCATCCGAAAGACAGCCCCCTTCACAGGGCATTGTCCCCAATCACTGCTCTGGGGAATTGGGAGAAAAAACATTTAACCTAGGAAATGGTGTCTCTTACTAGCCCTCCAACACCACCTTCAGCAGCATCTGGTCTCCCATCTAGAGGCTGACCAGGACCAACCCTGCTTAGCTTCAGAAGCAAGCCAGCAGTGGGATGCGTTGTGGTATGCTGCTGGCCTATTTATGTTAGCTTTATTGTCAAACTTGAGAAATACTGCTTTTTGAAGCACACAAATCCTTAGCTAGATGGAAAATGGGGCGACTAAGACTTCCTCACCCAAACACTCCAAAATTACGGAATGATTGTTTTATCTTTAATTCAGACTGTTATGAGGCAGAAATGGGATTCAGCAGACGATGTCACCTAGATAATATTTTTGAATGTTAGACAGCACATTGTAGCTGAACTACAGTACTTTTGATCAATCCCATTACTCTTTGTGAGATACAAGACAGATCAGTGCAGGCAGAATTGACGCTCTGTCTAATGTAAAACAATGGTATCAGAGTACATATAGCCCTTTTGTACAAAGCAATATATTGGCAAAATAAAATCTGAATTGACAAATATAATAGTATAGCAATCTAATTTAATCAACACAAACATACACTACCGTTCAAAAGTTTGGGGTCACTTAGAAATGTCCTTGTTTTTGAAAGAAAAGCACATTTTGGTCAATTAAAATACACCAAATTGATCAGAAATACAGTGTAGACATTGTTAATGTTGTAAATGACTATTGTAGCTCGAAACGGCTGATTTTTATTGGAATATCTACATAGGCGTACAGAGGCCCATTATCAGCAACCATCACTCCTGTGTTCCCATAGCACGTTGTGTTAGATAATCCAAGTTTATCGTTTTAAAAGGCTAATTGATCATTAGAAAACCCTTTTGCAATTATGTTACCAAAGCTGAAAACTGTTGTCTTGATTAAAGAAGCAATGAAACTAGACTTCTTTAGACTAGTTGAGTATCTGGAGCATCAGCATTTGTGGGTTCGATTACAGCCTAAAATGGCTAGAAACAAAGAACTTTCTTCTGAAACTCGTCAGTCTATTCTTGTTCTGAGAAATGAAGGCTATTCCATGCGAGAAATTGCCAAGAAACTGAAGATCTTGTAGAACGCTGTGTACTACTCCCTTCACAGAACAACGCAAACTGTCTCTAACCAGAATAGAAAGAGGAGTGGGAGGCCTGAGCAAGAGGACAAGTACATTAGAGTGTCTACTTTGAGAAACAGACGCCTCACAAGTCCTCAACTGGCAGCTTCATTAAATAGTACACCAGTCTCAACGTCAACAGTTGCAAAGAAAAAGCCTTATCTCAGACTGGCCAATAAAAATAAAATATTAAGATGGGCAAAAGAACACAGAGGAACTCTGCCTAGAAGGCCTGCATCACGGAATCGCCTTTACACTGTATTTCTGATCAGTTTGATGTTATTTTAAAGGACAAATTTTTTATTTTCTTTCAAAAACAAGGACATTTCTAAGTGACCCCAAAATTTTGAACTGTAGTGTACATTATACAATATACACAAACATTGTCAGAATCTTACCTTCCACATCTCCATAGACCTGAAAGACAAGATAATTCTCCCCTGTTGAGTTCACCTGACTGGGTATGAGTTTATTTCTGGTGTATACACAGCTGTAGTTGCCTGAGTCTTCTCTTGTAACATCTTTATTGGTGAAAATAGCATCATCTTCACCTTTCTCCAGCGCCGCAATTCTTATCCCAACTCCATTCTTGCAAAGGTCAACATGAACCTTGTCCTCAGGTCCTCTGACGCCAGCAGTGCTACATTTAAAATCTACAGTCCCCCCTTCACTCACATTAGGTGGTCCATAGAGCTTTGTGGGGTTGATCTCTGCATGAAACAAAATACTAAATAAGGGGTGAACCGTAACTTCTACGTAAAAAAGAAAAAGCAGAATATTTAATTTAAGTGGTGTCACGGAACCCCCTGGAACTTTCATTGTGCACACCTGGCCCCTATTCCCACTGATCGTATTTATATATATGTCCCCTTTGTTCACCATAGTGGTGTTGATTATTGTTACTATGTCCTATGGTCGTGTGAGTACCTGTGCTGTGTGTTCTGGGCTTTCGTGCCCTTTCGGCCCGTGTGATAATCATCGTGCGCTTCTGTTATTTATTCGAGGTACTCCTCACTTTTTTGTTTGTGTTTCAACCCTGCGTTTTGTTACGTGTTTGGCCTTGTCCCCGTGCCTTTACACTGCACGCCGTAATTTGGCCTGAATAAAACCCCTATTACGCATTCCTGCGCCTGTCTACCAAATCATTCATGCCCACGTGACAAGTGTAACTAAAAATTTGCCCATAAGTGTAAGCTGATTTAGTATCAAGAATGTAATTTGTGGTTTAATAGTATATGCTGTATTTTTGTGTCTGAAGAAAAAATACTCAACCAGACATCTAATTGATAAATTCTGAATATGCACAGCAATCCACTCACCATTATTTCTAATCATTACAAACATACACACACATTAACAAAAGCTTACATTCTTCCCCATAGACCTGGATGATTAGTAAATTCTCTCCTGTTGACTTCACTTGATCTGGTAGAAGGTTATCTCTGGTGTACACACAGCTGTAGGTGCCGGAGGCTTCTTCTGTAACATCCTTCATGGTGAAACTGGTGTCATCTTCAGCTTCTTACAGAACAGTCATTCTTATCCCATCTCCATTCTTACAAAGGTAAACCTGAACCTCGACCCAGTGTTGTTCCAGGCCGACAGTGCTACATTTAAAATCTATGTTACCCCCTTCTCTCACCATGAATGTTGTGACAAAGAGCCTTGCAGGGTAGGTATCTGCATAGATCAGGATACTCAATAAGTGGATAACTTCCAAGAATAAGTGAATGATAAACAACTGTTTGTTTGAATAAAATGTTGTTTTTTGTTTGAGTACTGTATATAATGTAGATACTATATTTTTAAACAGAAATACTTTTCCTGTGTATTCAGATTTGGCAAGTTTGGATGCTGTGACTACTTGGAACAAGAATACTTGATTAAGTACTGTTTCTCTATAATGTAGATGACTTTGTAAGATACTAGAAACATAGATAATTTAAAGAAATGTTGCTCTTGATCATTTCTATCACTAGACAAGTAGAACATACTCACAGGTCACAAGCCATGTGAGTCCTAATGCTGCCATGATGTATTGGCTGAGACATTGTGTAAAGGTTTGGTTTCAGAGAAATACAATGTTGATGTGCCTCACACATGTAGACTCACAACAGTAACCACACATTGTACGAATAAAAAAACGGACTATAGCTGATAACGTTCCTCATATACTGAGAATGGATTCAGCCATACCTTTGTAACAAAGTGTTCAATCCCTTATACGTTCAGTTTCAAGAGTAGGCGTGTCATTAGAGAAATGAAGAGGTTCTGTTATATTCATAGTGCTATATGGCTAACTGATACAGTTTCACATGTAGCTATACTGTAAATGACAAAAGACAAATAAGAGAAGAACTGTGCATGTATCTTTGCATAGACAAAATCTTGGTGAAATAAATGGCTATTATAGAAAAACTCCACTCAAAAACTATATTCATTAGTCCGTTGTTGACATAGTCCAAAAATGTTTTGCATGTCAGCAATGACGTTTTAAAGATATGTTACTTTCAAAATACAGAAATCTGGCCTGTATGATGCATTTTGTATCAGATGCTGCATTTGGCATTATATGATGCAAAATGTATCATATATAACTTAAAAAATACAGATATCTGGCCCTTATCTTCAAAACTTGATTGATGACATGCAAAACATTTTGGGACTATATCAACAATGGACTAATAAAACAAATGCCAAAAGATCGTTTTTGGGTAGAGTTTTCCTTCAATATACAAAAAAACGCATTATACTCTTGAATCTTAAGATGTATTATAAACTGTGTGGTTCCAGCGCTGAATGCTCATTGGCTGAGAGGCCGTGATATATCAGACCGTATACAACGGCTATGAGAAAACATTTATTTTTACTGCTCTAATTACATTGGTAACCAGTTTATAATAGAAATAAGTCACCTCTGGGGTTTGTGATATATGGCTATATGGTATCCATAAGAACAGCCCATAGCCGTGGTATATTGGACATAAACCACACCCCCCCCATGCCTTATTTCTTAATTATACCAATAAACAATCTATACATTCTTAAGCATTCTGTCAATATATTCTGAATTAATTCCTTCATAGTGAATGTCACTACCCCATAGCATCAGGTAATGTTACAACAAACTTATAGCAATTAATGCTAAAAACAGTACTATAAATAACCATTGAGCAAAGTAACATTGGTTATTGATTGTAGGTTGCTCATTCATTTCCCACATTTTCTTGACAAAAGGCTGGCCCTGTAAAGCTAATTTGCCCCTTGGGGTCACCGTCATATTGTACCATTGGACCAGGTTGGCAGATTACAGTACGTACTGTAGTAGTCCTTTTTAGCTTCAGTGCCTGTGAAAATGAAACAAGGTCCATTGGTTCAATATCTCTTGTTCAACATTAGTAAGGAGACGATAATAGACTGTTATTAGGCTTACCTCAAGTATCTTCCTTGGGCACTCGCTGCTTGGCTCTTTTCTCTACAATATATTAACACATATCTTAGCGTGTTAATAACTTTTTGCCAAAAGACAAATAAAAGCCTATTGATAATTTATATCCCACTAAAATGTAACAGCATAATCCCTTGTTGTAGGTTCAATACAATGATGCCATTTGTGAGGAGTACAGTAAAACTAGTGTTTAATGCTTCATGAATGTAGTTATATTTAAGAGCAATTATTAGCTCATGCAATTATAATGTGTTATGCATGTCTCATAAGGCATTATACACTGAGTATACCTAACATTATGAACACCTTCCTAATATTGAGTTGCACCCCCTTTTGCCCTCAGAACAGCCTCAATTCGTTGGGGCATGCACAAGGTATCGAAAGCTTTCCACAGGGATGCTGGCCAATGTTGACTCAAATTGCTTCCCACAGTTGTCAAGTTGGCTGGGTGTCCTTCAGGTGGTGGACCATTGATACACACAGCAAACTGTTGAATGTGGAAAACCACAGCAGCGTTGCAGCTCTTGACACAAACCAGAGCGCCTGGCACCTACTACCATATCACATTCAAAGGCTCTTAAATCTTTTGTCTTGCCCATTCACCCTCTGAATGGCATACATACACAATCCATGTCTCAAGGCTTAAAAAAAACATATTTAACCAGTCTCCTCCCCTTCATTTAACTAGGCAGGTCAGTTAAGAACATCTAAGTGGATTTAACAAGTGACAAGTATAAGGGATCATAGCTTTCACCTGGATTCACCTGGTCAGTCGATGTCATGGAAAGGTGTTCTTAATGTTTTGTACACTCAGTGTACGTGTGTTTGTAATGCATTATGAAGAGAGTATTCACAAGAAGGGTTACCAAAAGTTGTTATCTGTCAGTAGATCACTACTGTATGTCATCCAGAAAAGAGACATTAATCATCATAATTACCTCTTTTTGAACAGCAGGAACTAACAGCCACCACAGTCAGCAGAAGTATGACCACAAATCTTACTTCAATGGAAGTATAAAGTATATAATCGGCCAGAGGAATAGTCATTGTTAACCAGAGGAGGCTGGTGGAGGAGCTATAGGAGTACAGGCTCGTTGTAATGGCTAGAATGGCGTAGACGGAACAGAGTCAAACGTGTTTTCCATGTGTTTGATGTGTTTGATATCGTTCCATTCTTTCCATTCCCGTCTTTACAATGAGCCCATCCTCCTATAGCTCCTCCCACCAGCTGCTGTTACTGTGACTGTGTAGAAATAATGGGAGATTTACGAAACAGGCAGTCCTAATAAAAATAGATAAACATACAACTATTAGTACGTACTGCATGTATGGATCATTTTGAGACCATTTGCTTACACTAATCTGCATTTGTAAAGATACTCACATATCATAAGAAAGATGGAACCCATGATGTGACTTGAAGCCTTTTGTGATTTCTAGGCCTATCTGACACTATAAAAGACTGAGGAGGTAGGTAGGTATCATCATGTACAGTTTTTGAGTGTGAATATCTGGGAAACAATAGGGGCCTATTAGAAGCTTCTTTGATCACGATGAGAGGTTGCATCACAGAGATCCAATGGCCCACTTCGCCCTGCTTATATTAAAGACATACATAGTCAAATGTCTTAGTTAATTTCATCTAGTAGTTACATAATAATTACCTAGTTGTTACTTCTTTTTGATTCACCATAACAAGCACCTGTACTTAGGTATTACTGTACCTTTGAGTTCTCTCCCAACTACCACACACCTTTCTGATGAACACCAGGTAATACATTGAGTGAGATGGCTGGACGCAGCACGACTGCTTATTATAAACGATGTGATTGTTTACACACACATAATCAGTAGAAAAGAGATCATGAAAATAATATATTACAATGGCTATCCATCTTTAAGAGAGAACCTGTGTGCCACATGCATTTATTGTGATGAATTTAACAACAGCAAAATGTATGGTAAATGATCGCTAATGCAGCAGCATTTAGGAAGCAGTGACTTGGACAATTTCTATAATATGATGTTCTGATTACAATGCAACCCAAACATGTATTTGTTCAATCAGTTACTATGGGTTACTACTTTATCATCTTCTTTGACTTTCTAGTACTCCGTCACCTTGATAACTGTATCATTACAGTTAGAGACTAGAGGCTGTGGGATTCATATGTAGTGACTAATGGTGTAGGTTGGTATCTACTGAAGTGGATTTTATTTTTTTCAACAACATTCGATCTTTGAGTCTGTTTTAGCTAGGGCTTTGTAAGTGATGGGAAGTGACTGTAAGGAACAATGCTGGGGATGAGAAGCAGGTACAGGGAGTGAACATTTAATTAACCACGGACATGGAAGAGGACAGGACAGCATCTGGACAGGAACACACAACGACATTAATGCTGACACAGGGATCTAACCAAAGACATAGACAGATATAGGAGTGGCAATCAACAAGGTAATGGAGTCCAGGTGAGTCCAATGATGCGCAGCTGCGCGTAATGATGGTGACAGGTGTACGTAATGAAAGCCGTCTGGCGCCCTTGAGTGCCAGAGAGGGAGAGCAGGAGCAGGCGTGACAGTGTTACATTAGACCTTTTTGCAATGTGTAACACACAGTCTTCCTATTAACTTTCAAATGCTGGGTTCCAAACTCCACAGGCCTATGATACTGAGCTTATAAAAAGCTCACACCAACACATTTATAATGAATAGAAACATTTCCAACAATAGTATCCAACAATGATACTGTAGTATGTAGTACTCAAGAAAATGTTTTCATCCCTTTCAGAACTCTCATTCAAGTTCCACTACTTCACAAAATGAAGTCCACAAAAATAGGCAATCATATCAACTAGAGTTTGCAAGAGAGCATATGTAACGTCTCTATTTATGTTGTATGTCTTATGATTATAGGAATGGAGGTCGGGCATTTGATATCCTTTGAACTTTACTGAAACCATTGCAGGGATCCATACATTGTTATTCACTAGCTCAATAGCTCAACTAGTGCATGAGTAAAACATGAAATGGAATGCTGAGTGTATCAGTTATCAACATAATGAAAATGTGGACTTGACAATAATGTGGACTTAACAATAATGTTCACTACATTACACTACAGCATGCAAGGAGTGAGTAGACAAGACAGATATTATACACTTGCACAATGCAAGATAAACAGTCCACATGTATGGCTTGACAAAAGATTGCAGTTTGCTGTTATTAAATGTACTGACAACATCCTGTCTATGTGTGTGGTCTGATACACGGCTTCTGCTTAAGGCCCTTGAGTTGCTGCGTCTGAGAACAAAAACCACAGAAAATGTCAGGTTCATAATCTTCATTGTGACTTTACATGTAGATGGAAGCTATGTTTGGAGAGACCCCAAGTCTTATTTATATTCCTGTGTTCATCATTATACATTTTAACTTCAGTGCTTCGCTGTAAACAGCAAAGCGTGTGAAATACTGTGAGACAGAGCTCATGGCTAAAAATAGGAATGTGACTGAATAGGTCTACATCTGGACAGGTTTTCTATGCAAACGGCCTCTTGCACCTCTCATGATCAGAAATAACACCCCCAACAGAGAAACTTCAAACTTACTACCTGACTTTTGTGAAAATCCCCAAACTATACCAAAGTTCCCAGTGTCCCATATTTCAAGACATTGAACTCACCATGTTTGGACAGTAGTAACTAACAGCCACTACAGTCAGTAGAAGTACGACCACAACAGTTGAACTTATCAATCGGACTACATTGACAAGTCTCACATGTGCAGCCTCTGAAATACAGAGTAGATGGATGAATTCCCATTTTTTGTCAATTTCTTTGGTCTCCTGACCTCTTCCTTTCATATAGTGACTATGAATAAAAAGTGTTTTCCAACGTTTTAAGCTATACATTCTCACCATTAACCTGAAGAAAGGCTGAATTATTTCCATATCATTTCCTGTCTGTATTTTCCAGGGGTTTTGATTGCAGATCAAGCACACAACTGTAGTTGCCTGTGTCATTGTTAATAACACTTTTAATCGTAAAAGTTGCCCCCATCCTATTAACATCAAACTCCTCCATCTGAACAGCAGAGCCGTTCTTGCAGAGGTAAGAGTGGCTGGTAATTTCTATTCTCTGGGGGGGGGCTCTAATAATAGTACTTTGGAAATCCAAAGCTATTTATACTTACATATGCAATAGATGCGAACTTCACCCAAAAAGAGAAACGTTTGGAAAGCTGATTTTTGTGGACGTGTTCTGGTCAGCTCTCTCCTGTGCTAGTGGCTTTTCATAGGAAATCGCCACTACATGTACAGTTGAAGTCGGAGGTATACATACACTTAGGTTGTTGGAGTCATTAAAACTCGTCTTTCAACCACTCCACAAATTTCTTGTTAACAAACTATATTTTTTGGCAAGTCGGTTAGGACATCTCCTTTGTGCATGACACAAGTAAATTTTCCAACAATTGTTTACAGACAGATTATTTCACTTATAATTCACTGTATTACAATTCCAGTGTGTCAGAAGTTTAGAATACACTAAGTTGACTGTGCCTTTAACTAATATTTGAAAAAAGGAAAAGTAGTTGGCACATAGAACATGCATATACAGTACTTTTGTGTTCCATATTATATTGAAAATATCATTCCAAAATCCCAGTGGCTAGATGTGTCAAGCTTATAGAGACATACCCCAAGATACTTGCAGCTGTAATTGCTGCAAAAGGTGGCTCTACAAGGTATTGGGGGGTGCAAATATTCTGGGTAGCCATTTGATTAGCTGTTCAGGAGTCTTATTGCTTGGGGGTAGAAGCTGTTTAGAAGCCTCTTGGACCTAGACTTGGCGCTCCGGTACTGCTTGCCATGCGGTAGCAAAGAGAACAGGCTATGACTAGGGTGGATGGAGTCTTTGACAATAAATAGGGCATTCCACTGACACCGCCTGGTATAAAGGTCCTGGATGACAGGAAGCTTGCTCCCGGTGATGTGCTGGGCCTTACAGACGGAAGAACAAAATCAATAGGCGAATATCACAGCCAATCACAACACTAGTGGGTAAGTAATACTGTGAAACACTATCATTCCACTATTACTACAGATATATTATGAATATTTTCTGAAATTAAAATACAAAAATTGAACAACAAAAAACTTGTGTAGCACCTTTAAATTCGAATTCAATCTTCAAAAATGTCATAAACATACTACAACTTTTTTGGTTAACGATAACAACGTTAATGAAACAACATTGACATACCTTTTGTTTGAGCTATGGCCTCTTGACAAGGAATACATGCAAAACGTGAAACAAATTGAAATTTAATATTGTTACAAAAATATGATAAAATAGGTTCATTATTTGAAATATACTCACACAGGATAAAGACGAACATGATCATGGTGTTAAAATTTTGTTTAAACATTAGATAACTCTCTACCCTAAAAGTATCTTAAATTGTGTGACTTTCTGGTCTGCATGACTCAAAACACAGACAGCAGGAAGATTTATAATTAAATATACAATATTTATTACTTGCCTGCCTGTCACGTTCCTGACCGGTTTTCTGTTATTTTGTATGTGTTTGACGGTCAGGGCGTGAGTTTGGGTGGGTAGTCTATGTTATGTGTTTCTATGTTTGTTTAAGGGTGACCTGATATGGCTCTCAATTAGAGGCAGGTGGTTTTCATTTCCTCTGATTGAGAGCCATATTAAGGTAGGTGTTTTCACATTGTTTGTTGTGGGTGGTTGTCTCCTGTGTCTGTGTACGTTGCGCCACACGGGACTGTTTTCGGTTTGTTTGTTCGTTTGTTCGGTTTATGTAGTCTGTTCCTGTTTCATGCGTTCTTCGTTATATGTAAGTTCTTATGTTCAGGTGCGTCTACGTCGTTTGTTGTTTGGTAGTTTGTTAAAGTGTTTTTCGTGTTTTTTCGTCTTGTTCAATAAATCAGTATGTCATATTCCAACGCTGCATTTTGGTTCAATCCCTGCTCCTCCTCTTCGGATGAAGAGGAGGAGGAAAGCCGTTACACTGCCACCATACATTCATTTAACAAAATAAATTAAATTATGTACAGTTTATTGAACATTTTACCCACAACCACCCCAACCACAAAATCAAAGGCCTGATTGATATCGATAACAACCTAGTCTAGTAGGTTCAATGAACATTCATTATAATTGTGTCATGAGTGAGAAGCACAGGGAGATTTAGGCCTACTGTAGATTACATGTAAGAATTATCAAGAAAATGTATTTTTATACTGTCAGTGCATCACTATTGTACTGTATGTCATCCAGGAAACATATCATTATATGTTTGGGCAGTAGTAACTAGCATACATTACAGTCAAAAGAAGTATCACCACAACAACTGAACTTATCAATCGGATTACATTGACCAGTCTCACATCACGTTCAGCCTCTTCATGGACCTCTTGATGAACCTCTTCTGAAGTGCAGAACAGATAGACATGTACATATTTACACAGAACTTGCCATATAGTCAATATTAACAATTGATTATCCATCCATATACAATACAAAGTATGTCCTACCTTCTCCATCCTTGTAGACCTGAATGATGACTAGATTGACACCTGTTGCGTTCACTTGACTGAGTTTTAGTTTTTCTATGGTGTACACACAGCTGTACATGCCTGAGTCCTCTCGTTCAACATCCTTGATGGTGAAAATGGTGTCATCTTCACCTTTCTCCAGCTCTCTTACTCTCATTCCACTTCCATTCTTGCAAAGGTAAACATAGACCTTGCTCAACGGTTTTCTGGTGCCTGTAGTGCTGCACTTCACATCAACAGTCTTTCCTTCTCTCACGTGGGTACCAGCTCCAAAGAGCTTTGCTGGGTAGATATTAGCTTTACCATTGAAGAGTGAAAAATACAATTTATGAATAAAAATGTAAGTCTCACAAGTTCCAATGTTCACAATGAATCTTCTCAGACATTAGCTAATAAAATGACAGATTTGACTATTTGTGTTTTAGAATTAAATGATGTAAGTGTACCTGTCTCTGCCAAGTTAACCAGTAAAGCTGCATTTAGAAACAAATAGAGATAACAGTTGGTACACCCAGGTTGAATATTGACAATAAAATTAGACCAAATGTATGCTTTACCTTGATCAATACTGTGAAAATACTCACATATTATGAATAAGATAGGACTCATGGTGTGATCTTCAGCCTGTTGTGATGTTTTCACACATAACATACTGTGTCTATAACCATGTAGCTATGTGAATTATGGGAAACTGTATAGAACCAAATTAGAAGCGTCTAACCTTCATGCAAAGTTTCATCACAGAGCTGAGGCCTAGTCCTAGGCAGCTCATTTTGAAGAAACACATCAGTCCTCTGACCTCATCTTCATTGTTTACGGTGTGCACATCAGCAACATTGAAATGTGTCTGATACCGTGTAATTAATGATTAGCCTTGCAGTGCCAGTCTAATTTCCTGATATAATTGTCCGTAGGTTGCAGTTGGACTATGTCTATGTGGTACATCAGTGAATATGCAAATATAAAGCCATATGTTAATGTATGTATTATTTATCACTGGGCTTTTAAGTTGCATAAAAGTAAAAAAACAAAAAACTGTCTGTAAGATTCACATATTTAAGAATGGCTTATTTTAAACTACAATGTATCCTTGCATGTTTTAGAGGGGGACTATAGAATGGGTGACAGCCTTACATTATTGGTTCGACCAAGTGAGCCCACAGTCTTCCTTGCTATCAAGGGTGATATTCTAAACTACTGTGCCAACTGAAACTGTGCCTATAAAATGATTGCATTTGTTTTCAGTTCCAATAAAGAAGTATACCACATTCCCAGTTTGAGAACATTGAAAAATATTTTTTTATGAGGGAGAATGCAATAGTATATCCAGCAATAATACTTCATGTGGTACTTCAAAATGACTCCAAAAAATGCTTATTACTTCCACTGAAGATATAATACAATGCACCGCAAATGTCAGGTCACAAAACAATTTGGCATCGTCATCAACTTGGACATGCAGGGAGTAGTCCAACACAAGACACGCATTGAATACACAATACATAAAATACATAATTATAGATACTGTAAACCATGAAGTACACATGCAGTACTGCTTTGAAATAATGCAGATCTAATAATGATTAAGGCATGTATTGATGACGTCTTTTCTTCTTGCATGACTTGGCATACACAACCTCTGTATATGGGCCTTGATTTGCTGCATCTGTGGATGAAAAGTCCCCAACATATTATATCCGGTCCAACAAATCCTTTGTCACATTAGATTACAGCTGTGTGTTCATTCTTATATCAGAAATATTTCAGTTTTCAGGATATAAAAGCATCCAAGATGAGGTGGGACAATGACATTAAGACAATGATTAAATAGGTTTATCACAGAAGCAATGGGGAATTGGGGAGTGTACGCCACAAGATACACTGCAGCTCTGAGGAGAAGGTCTCAAGTCTGTATTCTCTGCACAGAGGATATATACCCAGATCATGATGTAAACCATTCTTATCTTGGGTTGCTTTATGTGAAGTACAAAGAATAGCAAGAATGTGACTGAATGCATCTGTGGTTTCCTATGCAAACTACTTACGTGTCTAACCATCAGAAATTACACCATTGACATAGAAAGTGAGACAAGATATTTTGCATGGTCAGATAGATACCGTGAAACAAAACCTGACTCGTTCTGCCTGACGTATGGAAATCCCCAAAAGTACACCTAACTTACTATTATTACTATTTCAAAATATTGAACTCACCTCGAATACGTGCTATAACGTGTTTAATGTTCCGTGTTTCAACCTGAAATATAAAATTACAAAAGGTGTGGAAAAGTAAAAGAGGAAGAAATTGAGTGTAGACCTGTAAGCCTCTATGACCAAGAGTCAACATAATCATTAGTTATCATTAGTCAAAGCTCATTTGGAACTCACAGCTCACCAGAATATCTTGGTACGTGATATCCACTGTTTCGGAGATAAGAAGATGGAAGTTAAATATATTTAATTAAAACATGTTATTTAGCAAAAAAAATCACCCAAGGCCCTGAAGTCAGTTACATCACCATTTACCCAGTACTGTAAATGTCACAATATAATCATTGCATTTCTATGGAGCTTCATAATATCTAAGAATTTCTCACCCATGTCATGTTTTGTACCAATTTCATCACCTGATTAGAAGATGTTAAGATGTTCATTATTTTCACTCAAGGCGTGGCATATTATTTCAGTCATGACCATTTACCCAGTATCAGAAAAACATACCTATTTCAATTTTAAATTATCATTATTATCATCATTTTTTTAAACGTCATTATCTAAGCATTTCTCACCCAAATGTTGGTATGTTGTATCACATGTTCGGGAGATTAGAAGATGAAATATCTAATTTTCTTATTAAAGCAATGTATTTAAATAACCTTTTTTTATTCAAGATGCTAAAAATATCTATATATTTTTTTATTTACATTTACCCAGTGTTGCAAATGTAAGAATGAAAAAACATAGCTATTTTTAATTGACATCATAATTCGTAAATGTTTGTGCAGCATCATATTATCTTAACATTTCTCACCCACATCCTGGTACTCCTCCCCACCTGTTTGGGGGATAAGAAGACTACAATTATATTTTAAAATAAGAAATATAGACTCCTGTTTTAACACAAGGCACTGAAACAAATTTCATGACCATTTACTTACTATCAGCATGGTTAGAATTTTAAAACACACTTATATTTAATTTAAAGCATAGTTAATGCAGCTAACCATTATCCAAACTAAATAAATATTATCTTACCGGCCACACTGTCATAGGCAAATTCATCACTGACAAATAAACAAGATACAGTGTATTATACATTGGTTGTGGTTATTAGATTGTCATATTCCGTTAAATATTAATCTTATTCATACACACCTTTATATAGATGCAGCACACTTTGCATTATTGCTTTTGTACTTAAGTAATTTAACAACTTTGTGTTTCTCCATTGCTTCATTACAGTATAAATACAGAATGTAGTCTGTGACAGTTATATTCAAAGAAACTAATACAAATAGATACAATGACAGAATTTTCATAAAATAAAATAAAATGTCAAAGATACATGATTTTCCTAACTGGATTTTTCCTCCACATTTGATGTTCCGTCTAAAACAAAGAAATATCCCAGAATGGGAAATAAATGTTTGTTAATAGAACAATAGTTTTATCGGTGAGAGCTTAAAAAACACACGTACCATCACCCTCCCCAGTCAGTAGCACAAAAATGAAATGTAACATTATTGGTTAACCTCAAGTTAACTACCATAACAATGATATTAGAAAAGCTCCAGACAGTTCATTCAATCCAGATATGGGATGTATTAGTTTGATAAACATTATTCTATATGAATTAGACCAGGATATCCAGAGTAATGTCCATGTTAAATGGCCTGACCTTGTTTAATGAACAGCCACCGTATGCCCACTATCAGTGATAAGATCAGAAGAAAACAGGCGCACAACACGAGTGTGATTAAGTGACTCCAGGACACTGGAAAGCAGAACAGACATGTGGTTATACATCTCATTTCTATAGTAACAACATACTGCAACCATGAACCATCAACAATGACTTTCTAATAACACAACTAGTTACGTATGAAGTGACTATATTATTTCAATATAGAAGTATTTAGAGAAACACCATACATTCTTACCATCAACCTGTAGAAATACTGCATTATTTCCATATAATGTTCTGTCTTTATCTTTGAGGGTTTTTGATTGCAGATCAAGCACACAACTGTAGTTACCTGCGTCATTCTTATTAAAACTTTTAATCGTAAAGGTTACCTCCGTGCGCTTTACATCAAACACCTGGATCTGAACAACAGAGCCATACTTGCAGAGGTAAGCGTGAACTAAGTCACTGGTCTTTTTTGTTTGAAAACTGGGGTCTGAAATAGTACACTTAAACTCCACACCATCTCCCTTTCTCACAGTTCTTGAGCCTGCAAGTGATATGTCTGCAGGGAGTATACGGTCTGTATGAGCAGGAAGAGACAGGAATCAGTTAAGGTGTAAAATACGTTTGCAGCCACATTGAAATATACTTGTATCAAAAACATTGAAAGGGATAGTATATCCATATACACTGAGTGTACAAAACATTAAGGACACCTGCTCTTTCCATGACATAGACTGACCAGGTGAATCCAGGTGAAAACTATGATCCCTCATTGATGTCACTTGTTAAATCCACTTCAATCAGTGTAGATGAAAGGGAGGAGACAGGTTAAAGAAGGATTTTTAAGCCTTGTGACAATTCAGACATGGATTGTGTATGTGTGCCATTCAGAGGGTGAATGGGCAATACAAAATATTTAAGAGCCTTTGAAAGGGTTATGGTAGTAGGTGCCAGGCACACCGGTTTGAGTGAGTCAAGAACTGCAACACTGCTGAGTTTTTCACACTCAACAGTTTCTCGTGTGTATCAAGAATGGTGCACCACCCAAAGGACATCCAGGCAACTTGACACAACTGTGGGAAGCATTGGAGTCAACATGGGCCAGCATCCCTGTGGAATGTTTCGACAACTTATAGAGTCCATGCCCAGACGAAGTGAGGCTATTCTGAGGGAAAGGGGTGTGCAACTCAATACTAGGAAGGTGTTCCTAATGTTTTGTACACTTAGTGTGTGTCAAATAATGTCTAACAGCAATAACCTATCCAGACAGTAAAAATATCCTTACCCATCACCTGGATGGAAAGATAATTATCTCCTTTTCCCTGCACTTCAGAGAATGAATACTGGGTTTTAGAGAACACACAGCTGTAATTGCCAGTCTGTTGGCCAGTAACACTTTTCATGGTGAAAAAGGTGTCTTCTTGTATAGTTTTCTTCTGTTCCACTGCAACCCCGTTAATACACAAGTAAACATATGCCACTTTGTCTTCCTTGCCCCCATGTGTACTACATTTTACCACGAGGTCACTTCCCTCCATTATTGTTCCTGTAGTAGTCCTATAGATCTTTGCTGGAAACATCTTCTTGGCTAATATTTGAGAAAATAAAAAGTATTTGGGGCATAAAATATCTGCAATATGTAAATAATTTATGTGTAGAGTATCATATTGTAATTATCTAAATGAGAATTCAATCATCTTCAATAATGAATGGACTTTGACCTGCCTGTGGTTTGGACCATGGCCTCTCTTGACAAGGCACCTTAGAAGAGAAAATACATTCAAAAAATACAACATAGACTAATTTAAATAGCAAAATGGAAAATACATTTGAATTCAATTAAAACTAAATCAATATCAGGTTAATTTTCATAAATATACTCACACAGGATGAGGATGAAAATGATCATTGTGTTCAAGTCTTGTTGAAACACTTGTTGGTCGACTCGTTCTACCTTGTGTCATGACGTTGCCCTGTTGGTGAGGTTTATGACACCCATAAATACCCTTCCCCCTTTTCTCTCTCTACTCTACAGATTGGACTCTTAGAAAGCCCTTTCTTAACATCAAAAGGGTGGGGAACAGAAGCATATTTTGGTAATCCAACCAGTTGAAATTATCTGTTGATACTTAAAGGATATGATGTCAGATCAGTTGTCGTCTGAGACATTATTACTAATGATAGGATGACATAAACTGTATCTTGGAAAGTCTACACATTCTAGTTATCAGATTCACATGGAATTGTTGTGCAATTTAAATGTTTAAATATGAAACTATTTGTGAAAAGATTAAATGTAATTTTAGCTTCTAAATTAGAGAATTGTTTTCATAAGTGAACTATGCTCACTCAGTGGCCCCGCCCATGTGAACAGACATTGGTTGTGAATGATGTGAGGACTGCTGTACATACGTTTAAAAGGGCTAATATCAACTACAGAACTAAGCCAACCTCAGCGTGAGCTCTGGTTGCGAATGGTTGAACGACTACAACCTAACGAAATTAACATTGTGTTCCCGGGGACATGAGGACTGATGTCCATACGTTTAGAAGGGCGAATTTCAACGTGGAGGTGATGATTCACATGCTGGAAGGATGAATTTCGACTATACCAGCCAGAATATAGCATGAGCTTATAGTATGGCAACTGGTATGAACTTTGAACTCTTATTCACTAAAGAAGTGATACATCCTAGACGTCGAGTTAGCAGCAGCAGCTGTAAATGTGTGCTAGGAAAGGACAGACAATCTCTTCAGAAAGACAGGGTACTACAACGTATCCGTTCTACCACACGACGACGGTACTACAACGTATTCGTTCTACCACAAGACATATTCTTCAAAGGACAAGGGAGATCTCTGCTGGGCAACCCAGCCTTCCATCTACGACCAATCAATCGAAGCGCAGCTCAGAGTAAATATTTCCTGCATTTTCCTTTTCCAAATGGGCGCTTATTTAGAATGCATACGATTCTGTATTTACGATAGCATAGCTTCATGAGGTCCGATAGAGACCCAATCCTTTTGTTCCTTAGTCTTCCCGCGCTTTCATTCAAACCCAACCCTCTTTCTTTGTGTAACCAGCCGTCATATCGGTTCTGTCCACTAGGGACGTTTTCTTGTATGACATAATTAGTAATCAATGTATGATCTATCCTGTGTATATGTAATTCTGTGTGATTATTTAGTAAATAAATAATTAAACCAAAATTTGTATTGCTGATTCAACTTGTTAGCCAGGGTTTGTGAAGATAACCAAGAATTTTACGATTTTCAGATGAGACTGAATAAGGTGACGATTAACAATTGACTGCTATTGATATAAAAGATTACCAGGTCTTTAAGAGTTTATTCGGAAGACAACAGCTCTATAGACATTCTTCCGTGGTGCCCCGATTTCCTAGTTAATTACATTTACATGATTAGTTTAATCAGGTAATATTAATTGCAGAGAAATTATTTTATAAAATAGCATGTCATATCACTTAATCCGGCATAGCAAAGACACAACACTTGTGTATTTGTGGTATGGACCTGAAACTAGATGGGGATCTTTTTATTTGAGACATCTTAACTGAGAATAGTGAATACGAATGATGTCATTTCCTGTATTTGTAGGACTGTAGCAGCTAGAAGATATGTTTGCACCACAGACCTGGAGGATGATATGTATTATTTAACATTGACCATGCATAACTCAAAAGATCAACAGGTGCATGGAATCAATGATCTCAACTTGCTCTCTTCTCAAGTTTCTCATGCTTTCTTCTCAAATGAAAGTATGCGAAATGATATTATACGGACAAAAACAATGGGACGATTCTTAAGTGTGACCAACAGGGACAGAACGCGGGTCACCTGCATGCAATGCAACTCTTCAGGTCTCAGACAAGGTTACTCATCACACGAGTGTGGTCATGGAACCATCTCTGTTCCATAAATGCACTCAACCCCCCACAACCTTCAGTCTTTAATACTGTGTCTGTTACAGATCTCCCCCTCGGATAACTAGTTCACTTAAATGAGCCCTGAGTGAGCTTTAATTCAATTAATTAGCAGGGGGAATGTTATCAGAAGGGATGGAGTACTACAGAATGTGACTGTGCTTCCTGGCTAACATCCAGTTAAGATTCACAGTGACAATCTGATTACAGTTTACTGACTACAACATACAGCAACAGAAACAACATCCAGAGATTCCAGGTCCGCCTAAATGTAGGATTGAAACGCTCCCCAAAAATCCTCTTTCAAATGTATCACTCTATCATAGATACCACAGGCCATAGATATATATAACTCCTAACTGTGAATTTTCTCCTCTTGTACACCAAACTGGTTTTTGAATGATGGTACAACACAATAAGAGATCTCAACCACATCTTCCTTATTAACAGAGAGTATAAGTAGTTTCAAGTTAAAGCAGGAGAAATGCTCTTTGGCATAGCAGTAGGATGGTGAGATGAAGACCGTAGCCCAGGCCCCAGACTAATGATGTACTTCATCACCAGGTCTCCATATTGATTGTGATCCAATAAAGCTGAAGGGGGCCCGGGGCAGAGAGGGGAGGCAGGCAGGGAGCTAGAGAGGCAGGGATGGGAGGCAGGCTGGGAGGCAGCGAGGATGTAATCCAACCTCTACATGGCCTTGCTGCTACTGATAATCACATCTACATCCTGCCTGCCAGCTGGACCTCCAAACTCAATTTTCATAAGGGAGAGAAATATAGATTTGGGAATGCAATGAGTTTACAGGTAGGTTAGCATGTGTTCACTCCTCTTCAGAAGTCACTTCATCCAATGACCATGGATCATGGCAGACAGACGTTTCTGTTGAAAGAGCCTTTGGAGAGCTGTTTTCAAAGTCGTCCAAATGGAGCGCTTCGCCAAACCAAATTAAAAACGCAAAATGAAGACACAAAATCTTGTGTCTTTGCTTGCAGACATACGGTAGTGACCACTGGATCATATTGCTGTCACTTGTAGTAGCAGATAATAACCACATGGTGTCACCCCTCACAGCACAATGAAAAGCATTTCAGGTCACTTTCAGAGTTTTTCCACATTCACCCACATGGTGTAATAAAGTTACCCATCTTGCATCATAGCCATTTAATGTTCACCAGTTTGTGATTTCTATGAATAGCTTATCCGTATATTATGTGACACTGTGGTTCATTGAAATCTTAATGAGCATTAGAATCAGATTTGAATGGTACTGTATAGCTGTAAATAAGAACACACAGTAAGTTTATAGAAGACATGAATATTTCACAAATAAACAAAGTCAAAATGACTCAGTGATGTTCAACATTTGAAAACATGATATGAATTCAATAAGCTGTGATATTGACTTGAGATACTTGTGTACTTTTGGAAAGCCCCTTTAAGCAGTCATTGCTATGTACATGTTTGGGATCCTTAGGTCCAATAGATGTTCCTTTAGCCACGGTCCTTTTGTTGACGATAGTGTGTTTCTTTGTGCCAGTCATAATCAAGTGACACTATGATGAAGTCATTTACACAGAGCAGACATAAGGGAATGGGTAGGCAGCAGTACAGAGTTATACGTTGCCATTGTTTCAGTCTGGTCCTTAGCAACTAAGAGATCAATACTACACCACACTTTAGCAATCAGAAACATATCTATATACAAAGAAGTGACATGGAACAGCTGGCAGCAGCTTGCCTTCCTCCATAATCTGGTTCCCTTCCGTTCACAGTATTGGTTCGTCTCAGCTTCTTTGGTCTGCATCACTGGGCGACACACAAGGTGACTGTATATGTATGATTTAAAACACTCAGTCACTGTGTAATTGCTGTGTGTATGAGTGGGTCACATATCGAACAATAGGAGGGGCTGGATAAAGAGCCCAGCGGTCCCCAGGATACACACCAAGATGAACACCCACAGGAATATCCTGTCGATCACCATGGCAACATACTTCCAGTCGTCCTGAACCTGAAAGACAGTTGTCAGAGACACTAAATCGTAGATATAGACCTTAAATATTTTCTTAGCTATTGTGAATGATATACATGTGATACGTCTCGACTTACCTCCTTGGCTTCGTTCTGTATTCTCATGTTTTCGGCGATGTACTTGACACTTTCCATGGCCTCCCTGACCTCCGGTGAGAAGTGAGGGGACAGGGTCATCAGCCTGCCATCCAGAGACTCTGAGCTGGAGCAGGAGCTTCCACCGCCTCCACAGACCCCCCCAATCCCAGCAGCCCCTCCTCCACTGAAGGTCCCGATGCTCCCCACCCCGCCACCCCCTCCTCCCGTCTCTGTGGGCAGCTTGGTGGACCTCTGGCGCCAGCAGCAGTTGCAGCGGCCCTCGCGACACAGGAAGCTGGAGCCCGCATTGACCGAGTCACCACCACCACCACCAAGGCTAAGGTTATTGAGGTTGGTGAGCTCCGTGCTGATGAAGAGGCGCTGTCGCTGGGCCAGGCTCGGGAGCACACTGGCAGCCACGGTGGAGACCAGGGCCTGGGGCTTCTGCTGCCCCTGCAGGGTACCTGTGGTGTGGACCACACAGGGCCGTGAGGCTGGGGGCATCAGCTGCTGAACCACCCCCCCAGGCTCAGGCAGCCTCTCAGGGTCCCTCTCCGGCCGGGTCATGAACATCACCCTGGGTAGAAGCCCCAGGAAGACGCTGCGCACCCAGCACGGCATGGTGTGGGTCTTGGGCGTGCGGTAGTGCACGTTCAGCACAAACACAGTGATGACAATGGAGAGGGTGACGAAGATCATGGTGAAGAGGAGGTACTCCCCGATGAGGGGGATGACCAGCGACGTAGACGGGATGGTTTCGGTGATGACCAGGAGGAACACAGTGAGAGAGAGGAGGACGGAGATACATAGAGTGATCTTCTCCCCACAGTCAGAAGGCAGGTAGAAGACCAGCACAGTGAGAAAGGAGATGAGCAGACAGGGGATGATCATGTTGATGGTGTAGAAGAGAGGCAGCCGTCTGATGTACAGGGAGTAGGTGATGTCTGTGTAGATCTCCTCACAGCAGTTGTACTTGATGTCGTGTTTGTAACCCGGGGCGTTGATGATCGTCCACTCTCCACTCTCCCAGAAGTCATGGAGGTTGATGGTGGACCCAATCAGAACTAGGTCTATCTTGGCCTTGTCGTACGTCCAGGAGCCAAACTTCATGGTGCAGTTCTGGTAGTCAAAGGGGAAGTAGGTGACGTCAATCTTGCAAGAGCTCTTGAAGATGGCCGGAGGGATCCAGGTCACATCCCCATTGTAGCGAAGTAGGGCCTTGGTCTTATCATCCACCTGGAAATCTCCTACTGCACTGTGGCACAGAGAGAGAGAGGGAAGGGGGGAGGAGACAGAGAGAGATGGGGAGAGAGAGAGATGGGGAGACAGAGAGAGACAGAGAGAGGGAAAGACAGATAGACAGACA
Organism: Salvelinus namaycush; assembly: GCF_016432855.1. Classification (NCBI taxonomy): domain Eukaryota; kingdom Metazoa; phylum Chordata; class Actinopteri; order Salmoniformes; family Salmonidae; genus Salvelinus; species Salvelinus namaycush. The sequence continues at coordinate 20,224,672 of NC_052336.1, read as the reverse complement.
GAGAGAGACAGAGAAAGGGAAAGAAAGATAGACAGACAGAGACAACAGGGAAGGAGGAGGGTAGATGAGTCATTGAAGATTACAGTGGAAGGATGTAATATAAACAACAGACTATTGTCCCTCAGCTAAATTAATCAGAAAGAAGCCCTGAGGCTCCATCATTTGATAACACTGTCTGATAGACTTTACATGCACGTCATTATAAATAATCTACAGTATATGAGGGCCTTACATACGAAATGAGTGTCATGTCCTGGTTTTGGATCATCTACTCAGTAATTTCAATGTCAAAGAAGAGATCCTTGAACTCAGTTATGCACGGTACATATTATTATTGCAATTGCATGTTTAACTCACTTATTGTACAGCACGATATCTGGCTTCCATATCCTGCTGGAAGGCACTCGAATGAACTCCACTCCTCCAAAGTCTTTGGGATCCCACCTCAGTTTGTAGTCATTCCAGATCTGAAGAGGTAGTAGGTTGTCTCATATCATTAGATACAACTCTTTTATAAAACCCACACACATTTCAAATTCTACGTTCTATATTTTTGATCCATTGACAGTTAACGGATGGCCACGGTTTTAGAACCAAATATCCACATCTGTGCTTAACCCTCATTCATCTTATACATGACCATCTGCTTGTCAACATACCTCGTATAAGGGACCGTGTGTATATGGTAACAACCCAATCACATGTCAATACAGCCGAGCCAATCACAAGAGGGTTGTGAAGAACCACTTAATTGAAAAACGTGGCCATCCGTTAATTGAATGGTTAATTAGATGAAACAGTAGCTTTAGACCTGGAGGTCATGGGTCAAGTCTCAGGGGAGACACAACCTCTGTGCTGTAGGACTGTGTCACTTATATATTCTACCTCTTAGGTCATGAGAAAGACATAACTCTTTCATCTAATTAACCACTCAATTAACGGATGCCATATACACACGGTCCCTTATACTAGGTGTGTTGACAAACACATGGTCATGTATAAGATGAATGAGGGTTAAGCACAGATGTGGATATTTGGTTCAGATTTTTATAGATCTGGAAACCAGTTCCGGTTCATTTCCCTCAGAATGAGCTCATCTCAGCGTGTATCACGACAATATCAGCAGCACCAGGTGGGGTCAACCATGTGACAAAACCAGCAAGCCATGCAACAGTACAGTCCCTTGTATTCTCTGTAGCCCTACAACATGTGATCATATACTGTGCCGTATCTCTGGATAGAAATGTAACTCAGTCATGGCACATCGTCTCTGGATAGAAATGTAACCCAGCCATGGCATATCATCTCTAGATAGAAATGTAACCCAGTCATGGCATATCATCTCTGGATAGAAATGTAACCCAGTCATGGCATATCATCTCTGGATAGAAATGTAACCCAGTCATGGAATATCATTTCTGGATAGAAATGTAACCCAGTCATGGCATATCATCTCTGGATAGAAATGTAACCCAGTCATGGCATATCATCTCTGGATAGAAATGTAACCCAGTCATGGCACATCGTCTCTGGATAGAAATGTAACTCAGTCATGGCATATCATCTCTGGATAGAAATGTAACCCAGTCATGGCATATCATCTCTGGATAGAAATGTAACCCAGTCATGGCATATCATCTCTGGATAGAAATGTAACCCAGTCATGACATATCATCTCTGGATAGAAATGTAACCCAGTCATAGCATATCATCTCTGCATATCATCTCTGGATAGAAATGTAACCCAGTCATGGCATATCATCTCTGCATATCATCTCTGGATAGAAATGTAACCCAGTCATGGCATATCATCTCTGGATAGAAATGTAACCCAGTCATGGCACATCGTCTCTGGATAGAAATGTAACTCAGTCATGGCATATCATCTCTGGATAGAAATGTAACCCAGTCATGGCATATCATCTCTGGATAGAAATGTAACCCAGTCATGGCATATCATCTCTGGATAGAAATGTAACCCAGTCATGACATATCATCTCTGGATAGAAATGTAACCCAGTCATAGCATATCATCTCTGCATATCATCTCTGGATAGAAATGTAACCCAGTCATGGCATATCATCTCTGCATATCATCTCTGGATAGAAATGTAACCCAGTCATGGCATATCATCTCTGGATAGAAATGTAACCCAGTCATGGCATATCATCTCTGCATATCATCTCTGGATAGAAATGTAACCCAGTCATGGCATATCATCTCTGGATAGAAATGTAACCCAGTCATGGCATATCATCTCTAGATAGAAATGTAACCCAGTCATGGCATATCATCTCTGGATAGAAATGTAACCCAGTCATGGCACATCGCCTCTGGATAGAAATGTAACTCAGTCATGGCATATCATCTCTAGATAGAAATGTAACTCAGTCATGGCACATCGTCTCTGGATAGAAATGGAACCCAGTCATGGCATATCATCTCTGGATATAAATGTAACCCAGTCATGGCATATCATCTCTGGATAGAAATGTAACCCAGTCATGGCATATCATCTCTGGATAGAAATGTAACCCAGTCATGGCACATCGTCTCTGGATAGAAATGTAACTCAGTCATGGCATATCATCTCTGGATAGAAATGTAACCCAGTCATGGCATATCGTCTCTAGATAGAAATGTAACTCAGTCATGGCATATCATCTCTAGATAGAAATGGAACCCAGTCATGGCATATCATCTCTGGATAGAAATGTAACCCAGTCATGGCATATCATCTCTAGATAGAAATGTAACCCAGTCATGGCATATCATCTCTAGATAGAAATGTAACCCAGTCATGGCATATCGTCTCTAGATAGAAATGTAACTCAGTCATGGCATATCATCTCTAGATAGAAATGGAACCCAGTCATGGCATATCATCTCTGGATAGAAATGTAACCCAGTCATGGCATATCATCTCTAGATAGAAATGTAACTCAGTCATGGCATATCATCTCTGGATAGAAATGTAACCCAGTCATGGCATATCATCTCTGGATAGAAATGTAACCCAGTCATGGCATATCATCTCTAGATAGAAATGTAACCCAGTCATGGCATATCATCTCTGGATAGAAATGTAACCCAGTCATGGCATATCATCTCTGGATAGAAATGTAACCCAGTCATGGCACATCATCTCTGGATAGAAATGTAACTCAGTCATGGCATATCATCTCTGGATAGAAATGTAACTCAGTCATGGCATATCATCTCTGGATAGAAATGTAACCCAGTCATGGCACATCATCTCTGGATAGAAATGTAACTCAGTCATGGCATATCATCTCTGGATAGAAATGTAACTCAGTCATGGCACATCGTCTCTGGATAGAAATGTAACCCAGTCATGGCATATCATCTCTAGATAGAAATGTAACTCAGTCATGGCATATCATCTCTGCATATCATCTCTGGATAGAAATGTAACCCAGTCATGGCACATCATCTCTGGATATCATCTCTGGATATCATCTCTGGATATCATCTCTGGATAGAAATGTAACCCAGTCATGGCACATCATCTCTGGATAGAAATGTAACCCAGTCATGGCAAATCATCTCTGCATATCATCTCTGGATAGAAATGTTACTCAGTCATGGCATATCATCTCTGGATATCATCTCTGGATAGAAATGTAACCCAGTCATGGCACATCGTCTCTGGATAGAAATGTAACTCAGTCATGGCATATCATCTCTGGATAGAAATGTAACCCAGTCATGGCATATCGTCTCTAGATAGAAATGTAACTCAGTCATGGCATATCATCTCTAGATAGAAATGGAACCCAGTCATGGCATATCATCTCTGGATAGAAATGTAACCCAGTCATGGCATATCATCTCTAGATAGAAATGTAACCCAGTCATGGCATATCATCTCTAGATAGAAATGTAACCCAGTCATGGCATATCGTCTCTAGATAGAAATGTAACTCAGTCATGGCATATCATCTCTAGATAGAAATGGAACCCAGTCATGGCATATCATCTCTGGATAGAAATGTAACCCAGTCATGGCATATCATCTCTAGATAGAAATGTAACTCAGTCATGGCATATCATCTCTGGATAGAAATGTAACCCAGTCATGGCATATCATCTCTGGATAGAAATGTAACCCAGTCATGGCATATCATCTCTAGATAGAAATGTAACCCAGTCATGGCATATCATCTCTGGATAGAAATGTAACCCAGTCATGGCATATCATCTCTGGATAGAAATGTAACCCAGTCATGGCACATCATCTCTGGATAGAAATGTAACTCAGTCATGGCATATCATCTCTGGATAGAAATGTAACTCAGTCATGGCATATCATCTCTGGATAGAAATGTAACCCAGTCATGGCACATCATCTCTGGATAGAAATGTAACTCAGTCATGGCATATCATCTCTGGATAGAAATGTAACTCAGTCATGGCACATCGTCTCTGGATAGAAATGTAACCCAGTCATGGCATATCATCTCTAGATAGAAATGTAACTCAGTCATGGCATATCATCTCTGCATATCATCTCTGGATAGAAATGTAACCCAGTCATGGCACATCATCTCTGGATATCATCTCTGGATATCATCTCTGGATATCATCTCTGGATAGAAATGTAACCCAGTCATGGCACATCATCTCTGGATAGAAATGTAACCCAGTCATGGCAAATCATCTCTGCATATCATCTCTGGATAGAAATGTTACTCAGTCATGGCATATCATCTCTGGATATCATCTCTGGATAGAAATGTAACTCAGTCATGGCATATCATCTCTGCATATCATCTCTGGATAGAAATGTAACCCAGTCATGGCATATCATCTCTGCATATCATCTCTGGATAGAAATGTAACTCAGTCATGGCATATCATCTCTGCATATCATCTCTGGATAGAAATGTTACTCAGTCATGGCATATCATCTCTGGATATCATCTCTGGATATCATCTCTGGATACCATCTCTGGATATCATCTCTGGATAGAAATGTAACCCAGTCATGGCATATCATCTCTGGATATCATCTCTGGATATCATCTCTGGATATCATCTCTGGATATCATCTCCAGATAACATCTCTGGATAGAAATGTAACCCAGTCATGGCACATCGTCTCTGGATAGAAATGTAACCCAGTCATAGCACATCGTCTCTGGATAGAAATGTAACCCAGTCATGGAATATCATCTCTGGATAGAAATGTAACCCAGTCATAGCATATCATCTCTGCATATCATCTCTGGATAGAAATGTAACCCAGTCATAGCATATCATCTCTGCATATCATCTCTGGATAGAAATGTAACCCAGTCATAGCATATCATCTCTGCATATCATCTCTGGATAGAAATGTAACCCAGTCATAGCATATCATCTCTGCATATCATCTCTGGATAGAAATGTAACCCAGTCATAGCAGGGTAAATCTATGGCTCATAAATCTCTGTCAGAAGGTTAATATCCGGAGGGTTAAAATAATTTTCCTGATGAATAATGTAAGATATCATTATGGCCTCCAGGAATCATGTATGATAGTTTATGTTTTTTATTTAACTAGGCAAGCCAGTTAAGAACAAATTCTTATTTACAATGACGGTCTACCTCGGCCAAACCCTAACGACACTGGGCCAATTGTGCGCCACCCTATGGGACTCCCAATCACAGCTGGTTGTGATACAGCCTGGAATCGAACCAGGGTCTGTAGTGACACCTCTAGCACTGGGATGCAGTGCCTTAGACCGCTGCGCCACTCGGTAGCCCAGTAGGTCAGGTAGATGTAGTAGAGTGATTTGTTTAAACAGTAATTCATATACACATGCAGTAGAAGATGGATGAAGATTGTACTTACATGTCTCAGCCACAGGTTTGTCTCCATAATCTGGTTAACTTCATCCTGAGAAACAGAAAAGAAGAATTTACTCTCAGAAGGACAAGTTGACCAGAGGCAAAATGCAGGGGTTCATGAACAGTAGGAATATTTCAGAGTTAGAAAGGGGGCACGCTGTCAGGAGCAATCATCTTCCGTACAGGATGGCAGGGGGAACAGAGGGTTCTGTCCTGGGTCTAACCCTGGCTGGAGTTACACAGGGAGGACACTACACTGAGAGGAGAGGAACACCTGGGTCCTCCAGCCCAGAGGCATGCCATACACTATATGACGGCTTCAGCCTCTAGGCCCTTGTCTGCAGGCTGTCTCTCACGATGTGCTAGTTAGGGCCTGACACTGTCTCAGCTCAGGTGGAAGGGAAGAGGGGAGTATGGAAAAAGAAAGAAATAGAGAAAGAAGGAGAGAGAGGGAGATTCTCAATTTGGTAAAAGTCTGTCCTTTCCTCAACTCCTCTGTCCTTCTCTCCTCCATGACCCAGAAACCGATAAATGGTTGAGTGGTCGAGGAGTGTCAATTCGTTAGTAGGCGAACGGAGAAGTGTCATCCACTCCTCGATATCCTCCTCTCACAGAGGATACTCATAAGTATCCTTTTGGTGGCTAGCGTGGAAGTGTTTTTGAATCTATGACACACCCTTTGAATCAGCTGTTGTTTTTTACAAGGAGAAAAGTATGGACACATTTAAAAATGATACATTACTTAAATTCTTATCTATAAAATGTTTTCTACAGCCAGCTTAATTTGTTTTTGGTACTTTACACATTTATTTTGGGATTCCACCACCGTAAACATAATTTTCCTGAGTGGAGAAGGAGAGTCTCATTTCATACAAGCGTATTTGTTTCCAAGTTTCCTCTCCTCACCTCCGCTCCTCAATTACCTTTGTGGACGGAGGATAGGAGGCGAACAAAAACAATTTAGATTTTCCCAGACAGCCAGACAGACAGCGACAGACAAACCAACAGACCAACATACAGACAGAACCCAGCTCATAATATTAACCATTCATGTGTCCTGATGAGCTCCCAGGAGACACTCCAGGTGTTGGCTCTAAGACGAGGAAGACTACTGCAGGTCAATACAGTACAGGGGGTTCTAGGGTTGCAGAACTAGGCCAGCCCTGTATGTCCCTCCAGGCAGACTGAGGAACCATTATTTAAATGAGAGATTATGTCTGAGCCACCTGGAAGAATGGGCGTTTTAAATAAGCTAATAGTCCAGCTATAAGCAGGCTGAAGTATCCCAGTTGTAGAGGGGTTGGAAGAGCGTGAGGCGTGGGGAGGAAATAATCGTCATCCATCAAAACAGGAAGCTCTTCTGTGCTGTTAAATGGGCTGAGGTCAGGGAAATATGAGAAATACTCTATCTCTGTGTCATGTTCAGAAAAGAGAGGTTCTGGATTGGAGCCCAGTTCCTCCAAAAGAAAGCTGTACAGAGGACATTTACTGAAATGGAATAGACTCATAGTGGCCGTGTTTTATTCAACATTTAACGAGAACCTGCTCACAATGTGGAACCATAATAATCACAGATCATGACAAGACATGGATAAGTGCTCCTGAACTGAATGTACCTAGCTTCTATCTGTCACAGTAATCACACAGGTTATTCCAATGGTAGTTGTATAAGGCCTGATGTAGCACAAAGTGGCCCAAATGTGTTTTTTTTATGTTATAAAGTATACACAGGGAGTAAGTTCCTGAGGGATTTTATGTGGCAATACCCAGCACATCAAGATCCCTGTTACATAAGGGTCCAGACAGTATTGTGGTATAATAAGACATCTGTTCATTTATGAATGACGCCCTTCTTCCCTCCCCTTTTAAGTGTAATTAAAGTCATCCACTCTGGGGCAGTTTGAGGCTGGCGAAACAGCTGCCGCTCACCTCGTCAAATCTCCTCACAGCGAGCCCCGGCCAAAACCAGGCATTAAAACCAAGGGCACTCATGCGAAGTGGCAGTGATTGAGCGAAAGGGGCTGCCTGCTCAGAGATGGGAGGAGTGAGGGAATCAGAGAGCTGACATTTCCCATCTTCTCTTAACCAATCATACACCCACGCAGCCGTTCACTGTGACAGGCTCCGTTGGGTCCGGGCTCAGGTTGATATCCCCCACTGGCCCCAGAGAGTCTCATTTACAGCAGGGCACATCTCAGGTGTCCTGGATAGAACCCGAAACATGCCAAACTCTTCACTTTGGTGTGTCATATGAGACCATACACATATAGTTGAGTTGAGACCCATCCATCCACCCACACACAGCTGCTCTCAACATGGGCTTTCATCACCCTGAATCAATGCATATTCATTTAAGAGAATGCACAGAGGCTCTGTGTTCAATACGTTATTTATGGAATGATTTGTTTCTCCCTGTCAGAGCCTGGCCTCTCAAAGTCTGTACTGTGTGATATACGCTCCACTGTCCGAGAGTGGAACTCTCAAACACCAGGGAGACATACAGCACAGCAGCACAGCAGAGGCACTGAGGACGCAGAGTCACCATCTCTCTCTCTCTCTCGCACTCTCTCACACACACACACACACACACACACACACACACACACACACACACACACACACACACACACACACACACACACACACACACACACACACACACACACACACACACACACACAGACACACACACACACACACACACACACACACACACACACACACACACACACACACACTCTCTCTCTCTCTCTCTCACACATACACACACTCTCTTTCTCTCTCTCTCTCTCTCACACACACACACACACACATGCTCAGACACACACATGCTCACACACACACATGCTCACACACACACACACGCACGCACGCACGCACGCACGCACGCACGCACACACACACACACACACACACACACACACACACACAAACACACAAACGCTCTCTCTCTCTCTCTCTCTCTCTCTCTCTCTCTCTCTCTCTCTCTCTCTCTCTCTCTCTCTCACACACACACACGCTCACACACACACACTCACCACTTTGACCAGCTGGGACATGGACACCTCAAACTGCACAATAACTGGGTCAGACACATTCTCCACTGGGCGGATGTACTGATTGTAGCTGGAGAATATCACTGAGAACAACCTGTGTTCTGCCTCAGAGCAGGAGCCTCCTGAATAAGAAAGGTGGGGATGGAGGGTTAGACACAGACAACATCAGTTAAACTTTAAGGTAAAGCAACTTTTGTAGCCTATGGTGATGGAGTGGACGAGTCCATCTTTCAGTATTCTTGTTGTAGAGTAGACTGATCCTGAGTGACTAAATCTTTTTGACTTATTTGGTGTTCTCCTTAGCCAATGACACTCCCTCAATTGTCCCTATTTTCTAACTATATACTATATTTTCGTCCCTGAGTCAATTCAACAGGTAGGTTAGTTTATTCGTTTCAGTTAGACTGTTTTTTCCCGCTTAGATTGCCAAGCAGGGAGATTGGCATTATTTTCTTTGAAGTTCAGATGTCATACAGTAAGCAGCCTAATACAATTGACTCAGACACCTTGGAATCAAAGAAATCACACATCTGAGTGAACGAAGATTGACATCAAATGTCAGCAACATGCTTTCCTTTTCAATAAACGAAATAAATGTACAACCATTTATTAACGGTTCATATACAATGAATGGCACGTACAGTTTAAAATAAAAAATAGGTGCGACAAATATCTGGGAATGGTTTATAACATTGCCGTCTTTGCTGAAAGTATTAGGCTATAGCCCATAAAGAACGAAACATCAGTTCTCTAGATTTTGAGGTTCACTAAAAACATGAGGAAACCACACAAATTAGACATTTAAACTGTCTACTTCTTAATGACATCCACGACAACAAATGTATAAAAAAAACAATAGGCCTATAACTATAATATAAAATGTAATTTATATTAATTGTGGGCTTTCTAGGCGTTCCAAGTATAGGCTATCCATGAAAGAATATTCAGTTTTATCATTGTCATTATTGGCCAGCATTATGTTCAGTATCTGATATTACTTGAATTGAATACAGTATGATATGAATTGAATACAGCATTAAAGCAACAAGTAGATGGCTCATATCAAGTTAAACTGTACGCTACTCACCCGACAAAATTGAAAAAAATAAGAAAAAATGGGTGTTCATTGTTAAGGATTGCAGAAAATGAATCCTCAATCTATCAGGACACCGCGGCAAAAGAAGAGAGAAAGTGGGAAGTGGGAGTAATGAAAGCGCGCGGTGCCGACAAGCCGCTACAGACGTTGGGAAGCAAACTGCGCGCGGGTTGAGGGACGGATGCAGGAGAGGGAGGGTGCGAAAACAGGTTAGTCAATCATAACGTCGCCACTTTAACCCCCACAGCCGGGTAGTTTCAGGAATTGGAGTCACCTCGCACCAGACTTCTTTCACGGTCGGCGTTTGTATATACTGTATGTATCACTAATAACGAACGTCATGTATTTGATTTCTGGCCTAGGCCTATAGAATGCAGTCTATCAACTCAACAGAATCGATAACTCATCGTTCAATTCTATTTGGGTGGGGCTAGGAGACTATATGGATGGGGCTAGGAGACTTTATGGATGAGGGTATGAGGACGTTACTGGAGTTCAGTTCCCAAATTCAAACGAAATTCCTTGTTCAAATCAAATTTATTTATATAGCCCTTACATCAGCTGATATATCAAAGTGCTGTACAGCAACCCAGACTAAAACCCCAAACAGCAAGCAATGCAAGTGTAGAAGCATGGTGGCTTGTTGACATTGAATCAATGATTCGTTCAGATGTATGAAAGTGGCTGGAAATACCTGGCTGACTTGGTGTAGACTGTTGTATAATGTAAAGTGGCACACTATGTGAGTGTTAGAACTGATGGCAAAAGTACAGTCTCGGGTTTCAAAGGCGAGACCGCTTCAATTCACGCGAAGCAAGAGTTCATCGCCATGGACAGAGGTATACTGTTGCGCCATTCAGTCATCGACGACTTGTGGTAACTGGTAACGTTTTACGTGCATGATACAATATACTATTGTTCTTCAAGTCACAATGGACAGAAGTAGAGGCAGGAAAAAGGTTCAACAGCAGCGTTACGATAAAACACTTACAACGCACCAATGTGTTTTACAGTGTGTGCAAGGTATTCAAGCAAAATCGCATTAAAGGAAAAATATAATAGTTCCAAGAGAGGTCATCCACTGAGTCTGAAAGATGCTCTCAACTGCACTCACACCACACTAAAGCTCACACAAAGCCCAGGCCAGGCACCCCCAACCCCCTCTTGACAAGCAGCCTTCACATACCTCATATCAGGGCTAGACTTCCATTAACCTGCAGCCCCCTTTTAATGTATTACTTTGGATGCAGCTTTAAACTATCAATCCACTTTCATTAAGAGTACGAATCCTGCCTATTACCAAGGTCTCTCCTAAGGTATGACAAAAATAATAATGGCCTGCTGCTGTAAACAATTCTGAGGGCTGTGTTAACATGTTACATCTGTGCTTATCGAGCTGATAAAACAGAAGACGTGTGCTGTTATGTTATTGTCATGCCAGTGTGGCTGTATAGATAAAGAAGACGTGTGATGTTATGTTATTGTCATGCCAGTGTGGCTGTATAGATAAAGAAGATGTGTGCTGTTATGTTATTGTCATGCCAGTGTGGCTGTATAGATAAAGGAGATGTGTGCTGTTATGTTATTGTCATGCCAGTGTGGCTGTATAGATAAAGGAGATGTGTGAAAGAGATTTGCGTCAGTTCAAATCTGGCATCAGGACAAAATGTGATTCATAGTCACCGAATATATTTTAAGTATTTTAATTAAACTCAAACGATAAATGGTAAATGCAATTTTCGTATATACGGGTTCACTGTATCTCCGCGCAGGGTAGATCAGAGAACTGTGGAATGTACTCAAATAGTAGTTTTTATACTATGACAATTTTATTCTGAACTTGTCCAGTTGGCCTATCATAGTAGAGGTTTAGCATGGTTAATACTCTTGCTCCTCCTTTGTGGGCCCCCGAACTTGTCCAAGCCCCTTGGCGTTTTCCTTCGTCCACATCTGGTTGTTGGGTAGAGCAGCTCCGTCCTGTGTCCCCCTCGATTCTTCACTCAAACAATTCCTAATATGGTACTGAACAGTCTCTTCACCACCCTGGTTGGCCCAGAGTGATGCACCCCTCCCCTCTCCAGACTGTCCACAGCTTTTATGGCCTGTGGTGGTCAGTCCTTACACACCTACACACACACCCCCCTCTGTATTGTGTGTGTGTGTGTAACAAAACAATATTCATCTTCAACCTATATGCTACCCGGCTATAGTGCATAAACATAAATCCTAACATGTGTGATGTTATGTTATTGTCATGCCAGTGTGGCTGTATAGATAAAACAGATGTGTGATGTTATGTTATTGTCATGCCAGTGTGGCTGTATAGATAAAGCAGATGTGTGCTGTTATGTTATTGTCATGCCAGTGTGGCTGTATAGATAAAGCAGATGTGTGCTGTTATGTTATTGTCATGCCAGTGTGGCTGTATAGATAAAGCAGATGTGTGATGTTATGTTATTGTCATGCCAGTGTGGCTGTATAGATAAAGCAGATGTGTGCTGTTATGTTATTGTCATGCCAGTGTGGCTGTATAGATAAAGCAGATGTGTGATGTTATGTTATTGTCATGCCAGTGTGGCTGTATAGATAAAGCAGATGTCTGCTGTTATGTTATTGTCATGCCAGTGTGGCTGTATAGATAAAGCAGATGTGTGATGTTATGTTATTGTCATGCCAGTGTGGCTGTATAGATAAAGCATTATTAACAATTATTTGAACACTATTATTGTAATTCCACCCCCAAAATTCAGACAAAACAGAAAACAGAAACATTAACATCAAGACATAGGTACAGTACTATAAACATTGTCAAGACAGACCAACAAAGATGATAAAGATCCCATTTAGTAGAGAGGCTACTCTTTCGGAGACGTGTAAGCATATTAGAAGGGTACACTCTTTCATCATATTAGGTCAAAAGCACCCAGCTTGCACATTTCCTAGATGTCAGTGCGATATACCTAAACACCCCAGTAGGCAGGCTGATGTTTAAACTGTCAGTGTAATCACATATCATCAGTTGAGGTAGGAGATTCACATGTTTAATGAGTCAGGAACAGAGCTGCTTTGCCTTGTCATTAGCAGCTGATGTGACATAAAGTCAGTGATAAACAGGGCTCTGGCGATTGATCGAAGGAGAGAGTGATACCTATAGCAAGAGAATCCGTGCAATATCAACAGATGTGATGCCAGAGTGGGCATTAAAATGTGGCCAGTAGATGGCACAATACGTAACTTCTTGTGTGGCTGTTTCACTATTAGGCTCACTGCCTTTATGTTTCTGTTCATGGATAAATCAGGAAACTTAGACATAACAAAATAAACAGTACAAATATGTTTTTTAAACTGGAACTGTTTATTGCATCAAAATAATACATCTGTGGGGAATATCCCCAGTAATTCACAGGTTATAGACTTGTAACTCATACACCAATAGGGGGTGTATCAGTTAGGAGGCCTCTTTATAACACCCTAGCTTGAGTCATAATGTTCTGAGCTACATGATTTTGCCCAATATCCATCTTATCAATGTGACCTAATATAACTGAGCCAAGCTATTTTGTTTTATCACACTGAACATCATTTCATTTAGTACCCCACCACTTTAGACTTTATTGGGTGTTAATGAATTTAATCAAACTCACTGACCTTTTTATACATTTATAGATTTTTTTTCATGACACATTACATTTCAACAACAGGGTGATATCACATGGAGAGAAATCGGGAGTCAAATGATATCTGACATAGCTCTGTATTATGTGGGTTATTACTCCACCCGGGTAATGTTTGTACTTTCAGTCTGGTTTTAGAGGGACATCTATGTATCTCTGCTTCAACTATATGAAAAAAGTCAACTCTTCCTTGTACCGATGTGCCATGTTAAGACCAGGTAGTAGAAACAGAAAGAGATACAGATACTTGTATTGCTGTAGGCCACATGGCATTGGTTGATATTCTATGACCCTTATTTCTATGTATGACCCCCATACGTTTTGGGGGGGTTCAGGTACGGGGTGTGTCTGAGCTGGGCTGCTGGATGGGGACTATTGAATGCTGAAATAGAGGCTGGAGGAAGAGACCCAGGGTTCCAGTCACACACACTATTATAAAGATCCACAGGAACATACGGTCCACCACCATTGCCACATACTTCCAGTCCTCGATCACCTGGGACCACAGAAAACAAGGTATGGTCACATTACTGTCATGGTCATACAGTAACACCTGCGGCATGCAGAAATTGGGTATGGAGTACAATATGTGATTGATGAGTTTAAAAGTGATGCAAATGTAATATAAGATGAAGAAACAAAGAGAAAGCACCAGTGTAAATATTACTGAGCCAGACCTTGTAGCAGCTACTGACCCTTTCACCCCTCTCCTCTGCTGTCCTCGGCAGTTTTTGAAGGTGGACATTTTTCAAGCCTGGTCACCTCACTTTTACATTGATTTACTTATGAAAACAATCTATTACAACAGTCTGGGTTATTTTACTGGATTGTATTCTCAACTACCCCACATCCCAGTATTCTTCATTCCTGGTCTTTGAGGACCACAGCGTGTGCAGGCTTTTGTCCTAGCCCAGCACTTACACAACTGGTCCAGCTGATCAAGGTCATGATCATTAGTGGAGCCAGGTGTTAAAAGTACTAAGCTGTACACACTACGTCTCTCCAGGACCAAGGATAAAAAACACTGCTTTGAGTCCTAACTCCAGCTCATTTCACAACACTAACCCCACTGACATGGTCATGGTTCACTTACATTCTGGTTATCATCGTCCCCCATCATGTGATCAGCCACGAAGCGGACCCCGTCCACTGCCTCCTGAACATCTCCCCCCCAGTCTGGGCTGCCTCTCTGGCGGAGGTCCTGGGAGGAGGGGAAGCTGTTGGGCAGGAACTCGGTGGAGCGGGCCTCCCCCTTCCTGAAGGTGTGGGTGTACCCCAGCGGAGCTGTGACTTTGTTGTAAAAGTGTCCCGGGGAGGAGAAGGCCGAGGCAGAGGAGGAAGACATGGCGGCAGCGGTGGCTGTTTTGGACATGGCGGTGGCAGGGTAGCCTAGGTCCGCCAGGATGGATCTGCGAGCTCGGAGTTGTCTCTGCTGGCGTAGCCGCTGGCGGGCAGAGTTATTCTTCGGGCGTCTCATGAAGAGCAGATGGGGCAGCTTGTTGAGGAACACTACCTTGACCCAGGAGGGCATGGTGTGTGTGCTGGGGGAGCGGTGGTGCACGTTGAGAACACACACACTGGTGATGATGGAGAAGGTCACCAGCACCATGGTGAACATCAGGTACTTCCCGATCAGAGGCACGTCCAGCGAGGTGGGAGGGACGATCTTGGAGATCAGGAGGAGGAACACAGTGAGGGCCAGGAGGACTGAGATACACAGAGTCATCTTCTCCCCACAGTCAGACGGCAGGTAGAAGACCAGGATGGCCAGAGAGGTGATGAGGACACAGGGGATGATTAGGTTGATGGTGTAGAACAGCGGCTTCCTCTTGATGATGAAGTCATAGGTGAGGTCCACGTAGGTAGGATCCAGAGGGTTAACCGTTCGCCTGCCCGGCAGGGCCAAGATGTCCCATTCCCCACTGGGAGTGAAGTCGTCCATGCTGGCCACCCCTGACTTCAGGACCAAATCGAGCTCGGTGTGGTCATAGGTCCATGACCGGAACTTGAGCGTGCAGTTCTGCTGGTCAAAGGGGAAGTGCTTGACCTCGATCTTGCAGGCACTCTTATAGATGGCCGGAGGGAGCCAGAAGATGCTGCCGTTGAACTGGACAATGGCATTGGTGAAGACTGTTACCTCATAGGTTCCATCCGCACTATGGAGATAGTGATGAGGGAGGTAGGGGGAGAGGACTCCATTACAGAAACTTATTATGTCTTTATGAGAAAATGTATTACAATCACAAGTTAGATTTTCATGATCCGTAAATTACATGAGAAAATGTGTTCATCATTTGGAAAATGTATCTGGACAATGAATAATGCTTACTTACTTGTTATAGAGCACAATATCAGGTAGCCAGATGTGTCTGGAAGGAATACGTAGCTTGTCAATGCCATCATATTGAGAAGGGTCCCATGATAGCCTGTAGTCATCCCAGTGCTGGAGAGACAGGGGGTTACATATTTAACATTTTAGTCATTTAGCAGAGCGACTTAGACGAGCAATTAGGGTTAAGTGCGTTGTTCAAGGACACATAGAGAGAAGTTTCACCTAGTCAGCTCGGGGATTCGAACCAGCGACCTTTCGGTTACTGGCCCAACGCTCTTAAATGATTGGCTACCCTCACTGTTCTGACTGTTGCACTCAGTCACATAAGGACTCTCCCCCAACACCAGATCATTCCCAATTACACACTTAATTATCATTGAAATGAAAAGTGGTGAATGGTGTGGGCACAATTATCAGTCTGTTCTGTTCCGGATTGTCTGAGTCAGAGGCATGGTTCTGCTTTAATTCAGGTTCAGTGACAAGGACACTGGAGCTGGAGACGGACGAGAGGACAGACTGAGTAATGAATGATTAATAGGATAGGACCATAATCTTCACGCTTACCTGTGTGAGCCAAACATTCGTGGTCATAATCTGCTCTCTCTCATTCTGGAAAGGAAAATGACATTGTTAGCTTCATTTAAAAACAGACTATTTACTATACGATACACAAAGCACGTTTAATGACAAAACTCAGACACACGTACAGACTCCAGCACACATGCATTCCTCTAGTGCACATGCTTGGTTTAGAAGAGAGTAAAAGTGAGAAATGTGTTTCCACGCTGAATAAATTCCCTGCACATGGGGTCAATTATTAAGATAAATGACACCCTCGCCTGGAACACATCTGCCATCTGAGCGCCGTTGGACCTGTTGATAAATCCACAGAGCGCTTGCATCAACTCTGAACAGCAAGTAAAACGAACACCCCTACAAAGGAGTAGGCAGCAGAGTGGGCAAACCTCCAATGTACGCAGCAGCACAATGCTTTAAAACAAATATATCACACTTCTCATACCATTACACTTTACAGGACATTCAAATTTCAATTACCAAAGAAGAGGAGGACAATAAGAGGCCATAAACAGAGGATGTATGTGTCCTGCTGTTATTCTCTGGGCCATGCCAGGGCTGAAAGGAAGGGAGGGACCCTGTAAATCAGTGTGGAACTCCAACGTCCTCTCCTGCGGCAGCTTTACAGCTCCTTCTAACGCAATGTGCTGAAGTTTCAATCTGGACATGACAGAGAGCATAGCCCTGCCAGATCCATCCTATACCCATGCTGTCATTAGGGCCAGGGCCTTTCTGTAGAATTTGTGTAAGTAATTAACATGGTTGCCACTGGCTCCTCTGAGCTCTGCTCTCATTTTCTGTTTTCTCATCTCTGCTCTCTCCTCTCCCTCTGTGGTCTCACTCATCTGCCCCATCTCTCCTCCGCCTCAGGGCATCTAACTGGCTCTAGGGAATGGCTATCATGAGACTCACCACACTGATGAGTTGGGCCAGGGACACCTGTAGTTTGACAGTGACCCGCTCTGTCCTGTTCACAGCTGGGCGGATCAGCTTGTTGTAGCGATCCTTTCCCAGCAGACAGTTCATCAGACGCTCCTCTGAGTCCGCACAACTGCCACCTATGGATAGAGTCAACAGTGATTTGGAGATAGTTACGGGAAATAGTCACAGTTGTTACCTTTATTGCAATTGTGTTATAACAATGACAAAACTAGATTACTGTGCGATAAAAAAAAGACCCACTGGCTGTATCTGTTGTGTTTAGTCACTGGTTTTATAGCTGGACTGTCACGCCTGTCTTTTTATGTTGTTTCATGGAGCATGTTTTATAGCCCAGTGTGGACTGGATGAAAACTGTGTTGCTGACTCTGCAGTGTTTCAGTCTTTCAGCTCCCCAACCCAGGACAAAGAGGAGCAGAACAAAACACCTAGTGTGACACTTCCTGGTTCTTATACCCTTGTACCTGGAGGTGTTTAATAGCACTCCAAACAAACTGCATACTAAAGTGTGAGACAGACTCCCACAGGGGAGAATGCATGTCTGATAGGGCTTGGGCTTTGTTAAATATATAGTAAAAAAATATATGAGGGACTTGGAGCTATCTGCATAATAATTAACATCCGGGATATGGGAGGGGAGATGTTTCTGCAGAGTGTTAAAGTTCACAGCCATGAATACCATCACATGAACCAAACCAGCACACCCTCTGCTCCTTGATAAACAACGCGCAAGTCAGTTTACCCCCCCCCCCCCCCCCCCCCCCCGAGGGAGGAAGGACAGGGAGGCGTAGATGATAAAACGCTCTCTCTTCCACCAACAACCCCCTCTTCCCCCACCAGCCCTCCTCTATAGTGAGTAATGCTCTGTCATACAGTAGCAGTGAGTAGTTGAGTAGCCCAGTCAGGATAAATTATTTTGGAGAAAAATGCTTAGTTAAATGGTGCATGCCCTGGAGTAATCTTTACAATAGCTGCTAAGACTGTTGCACTGAAAAATATTAATTTGTAGATTCATGATTTGGTATTTGGTATTTTATTAGGATCCCCATTAGCTGTTGCGATAGCAGCAGCTACTCTTCCTGGGGTCCACACAAAACATGAAACATGAAATAATACTGAACATTAATAGACAAGAACAGCTAAAGGACAGAACTACATACATTTAAAATGTTACATAGCCTACATTTCAGTATATACAAACAATATCTAGCTCAAATAGGGGAGAGGCGTTGTTGTTTTTTTAAACCAAATTTGCTGTTTACTTGAGCAATCTTTGATGGAAGGGAGTTCCATGCAATAATGGCTCTATATAATACTGTACATTTTCTTACATTTGTTCTGGATTTGGGGACTGTGAAAAGGCCCCTGGTGGCATGTCTGGTGGGGTAAGTGTGTGTGTGTCAGTGCTGTGTGTAAATTGACTATGCAAACAATTTGGAATTTTCAATAAATTGTTTCTTATAAAAACTTGAAGTGATGCAGTCTGACTCTCCTCTACTTTTAGCCAAGGGAGACTGGCATGCATAGTATTGATTCACATTTATGGATAATGGTAGCTAAAAATAAGATACATGTTTTGACTATAGATCTCTTCCCAATAGTGTATTATCAGACAGGCCCATGTGCCAGTTTGTGCCAGGCAATTACCACAAATCCTAATTATCGAGGTATAGCTTCATGTAGAGTTGAGAGTTGAGAGTGTCCAACAGGACTCCCTCATAGACTGGTGCATGTTTCCATGGCTCCCCTATCATCAGTCACTTGGCTGGACTCCCATCAAACACAATGGGTCCTCTACAAGACAGATGGCATGTTGTCAAAGCCCTGGGAGGCTGCTGTCAAACATCCACACTCTTTACCCAGAGGTGAAGGGCACTGGCCAGTGGGAGAGCAGGCAATTCAAACTAGTAATCACTACCTGCTGAGAAGGGCTATTACACACTCTGTGTGTGTGTGTGTGTGTGTGTGTGTGTGTGTGTGTGTGTGTGTGTGTGTGTGTGTGTGTGTGTGTGTGTGTATCAACTGGGTCTTGAAAGGGGAGACAGGCTATAGGGAGGTCAGAGACCTGGCAGTGTGGTGCCAGGAGAACAACCTCTCCCTCAATGTGAGCAAGACAAAGGAGCTGATCGTGGACTACAGGAAAAGGAGGGCCGAACAGGCCCCCATTAACATCGATGGGGCTGTAGTGGAGCGGGTCGAGAGTTTCAAGTTCCTTAGTGTCCACATCACCAACTATCATGCTCCAAACACACCAAGACAGTCGTGAAGAGGGCACGACACCACCTTTTCCCCCTCAGGAGACTGAAAAGATTTGGCATGGGTCCTCAGATCCTCAAAAAGTTCTACAGCTGCACCATCGAGAGCATCCTGACCGGTTGCATCACCGCCTGGTATGGTAACTGCTCGGCATCTGACCGTAAGGCGCTACAGAGGGTAGTGCATATGGCCCAGTACATCACTGGGGCCAAGATTCCTGCCATCCAAGACCTATACACTAAGGGGTGTCAGAGGAAGGCCCAAAACTTATCAAAGACTCCAGTCACCCAAGTCATAGACTGTTCTCTCTGCTAACACATGGCAAGTGGTACCGGAGCGCCAAGTCTAGGTCCAAAATGCTCCTTAACAACCAAGCCATAAGACTGCTGAACAATTAATCAAATGGCTATTTACATTGACACTGTTTATTATCTATGCATAGTCACTTTATCCCTACCTACTTGTTCAAATTACCTTGACTAACTTGTACCCCCGCACATTGACTCGGTACCGGTACCCCCTGTATATAGCCTCATTATTGTTATGTCATTTTCTTGTGTTACTTTCTTTTTTTTTTTTCTTAACTCCATTTCTTGAACTGCTTTGTTGTTTAAGGGCTTGTAAGTAAGCATTTCACGGTAAGGTGTTGTACACCTGTTGTATTCGGCGCATGTGACAAATAACATTTGATTTGATTTGAATGTGCATGCCTTTTAATGGCAACACTTTAAAAGTGTGGCATTGACATTATGTTGATTGGCAGCAGAGGGCAGCGGTGTTAATACAGTGACTGAATCGGCAACGGTTGACTTTTAAAAAGGTCACTCTGCTCTATGCTTCAAAATACTGCATTCTCAAAAATTGCATCCATGACGAAATTGGGAGGTGCATAATAACCCTGTCTTTTGACCCAATAGAAACAGCAGGCAAAAAACATCCTGTCATCTGGATTTCAGTAAAGGCCCTCAAGACATGCCAGAGGTCCTACTGATTACAGAACACTGTGGCATTTATCTGTATGGTTAGAATATTACTGCCAGGTTCTCCATGCTGAGCACAGACAGACTATGTAGCCTGGTCACCAGCCAGGTCTGTGTGCTTTAGCCAGTTCCCCTGGCTTTATTTTCAGGCCATACATGTTATGACAACGTACCAACAAGACAGAGTGGACAAGTAAAAAGATACACATAGCATCTATCCCAGCTGTCAAATATGCTTGCAAGAAGGTGCTGTAAGGGCCTCCCGGGTGGCGCAGTGGTCTAGGTACCACCAGACACTCTGGGTTTGCGCCCAGGCTCTGTCGCAGCCGGCCGCGACCGGGAGGTCCGTGGGGCGACGCACAATTGGCCTAGCGTCGTCCGGGTTAGGGAGGGTTTGGCCGGTAGGGATATCCTTGTCTCATCGCGCACTAGCGACTCCTGTGGCGGGCCAGGTGCAGTGCGCGCTAACCTGGCCGCCAGGTGCACGGTGTTTCCTCCGACACATTGGTGCGGCTGGCTTCCGGGTTGGATGCGCGCTGTGTTAAGAAGCAGTGCGGCTTGGTTGGGTTGTGTTTCGGAGGACGCATGGCTTTCGACCTTCGTCTCTCCTGAGCCCGTACGGGAGTTGTAGCGATGAGACAAGATAGTAACTACTAACAATTGGATACCACGAAATTGGGGGTAAAAAAAAAATTCTAAGAAGGAAAAAAAAGAAAGAAAAAAGAAGAAGGTGCTGTAAATGGCCAGTGTACTGTATAGGCAAAGTGTGATGTGTGATATATGATCCTTTACTCTCCCAGTGACTTCCCTCTCTTCCTGAGCTCCTTCATCAGTGTTATTGTGGTTGTCATGCCCATTTGTTGGAAACCTTTTAACCAAACTCCTCCTCCAACCACAGCACAGTGAATACACACAACATGTTTTCTATGATAATACCCAGAATGCCCTTATGACTGATTGTAAAGGCTACTGAAACATAATAGGTTTGACTTTTCCCACATTTTGTTACGTTACAGCCTTGTTCTTTCTTTCCTCATCAATCTACAAACAAAATAAAATCTGAGCCTTTACTCAGTACTTTGTTGAAGAACCTTTGGCAGAGATTACAGCATCAAGTCTTCTTGGGCATGACGCTACAAGCTTGGCACACCAGTGTTTGGGGAGTTTCTCCCATTCTTCTCTGCAAATCTAGTCAAGCTTTGTCAGGTTGGATGGGGAGTGTTGCTGCACAGCTATTTTCAGGTCTTTCCAGAGATGTTCGATCGTTGTCTTGGCTGTGTGCTTAGGGTCGTTGTATTGTTGGAAGGTGAACCTTCGCTCCAGTCTGAGGTCCTGAGTGCTCTGGAACAGGTTTTCATCAAGGATCTCTCTGTACTTTGCTCCGTTCATCTTTGCCTCGATCCTGACTAGTCTCCCAGTCCCTGCCACTGAAAAACATTCCCACAGCATGATACTGCCACCACCATGCTTCAACGTAGGGATGGTGCCAGGTTTACTCCAGACGTGACGCTTGGCATTCAGGCCAAAGAGTTCAATCTTGGTTTCATCAGACCAGAGAATCTTGTTTCTCATGTTCTGAGAGTCTTTAGGTGCCTTTTGGCAAACTCCATGTGGGCTATCATGTGCCTTTTACTGAGGAGTGGCTTCCGTCTGTCCACTCTACCATAAAGGCCTGATTGGTGGGGTGCTACAGAGATGGTTGTCCTTCTGGAAGGTTCTCCCGTCTCCACGGAGGAACTTTAGAGCTCTGTCAGAGTGACCATCAGATTCTTGGTCACCTCCCTGACCAAGGCCCTTCTCCCCCAATTGCTCAGTTTGGCTGAGCGGCCAGCTCTAGGAAGAGTCTTGGTGGTTCCAAACTTCTTCCATTTAAAAATGATGGAGGCCACTATGTTCTTGAGGACCTTCAATGCTGCAGAAATGTTTTGGTACCATTCCCCAGATCTGTACCTCAGCACAATCCTGTCTCGGAGCTCTACGGGCAATTCCTTCGACCTGACATGCACTGTCAATTGTGGGATCTTATATAGTATATATATATGTACAATCAATTGAATTTACCACAGATGGACTCCAAATCAATCAAACATCTCAAGGATGATCAATGGAAACAGGATGCACCTGAGCTCAATATCTAGTCTGATAGCAAAGGGTCAGAATACTTATGTAAATGTGTTATTTATCGTTTTAATACATTTGTAAACATTTCTAAAAACCTGTTTTCACTTTGTCATTATGGAGTATTGTGTGTAGATTGCTGAGAATTTTATTTATTTTATCAATTTTAGAATAAGGCTGTAACGTAACAAAATGTGGAAAAAGTCAAGGGGTCTGAATGTTTTCCAAAGGCACTGTATATACAAAAGTATGTGGACACCCCTTTCAGCCACACCCATTGCTGACAGGTGTATAAAATCAAGCACACCGCCATGCAATCTCCATAGACAAACATTGGCAGTAGAAAGGCCTTACTGAGGAGCTCAGTGACTTTCAACGTGGCACCGTCATAGGATGCCACCTTTCCAACAAGTCAGTTTGTCAAATTTCTGCCCTGCTAGAGCTGCACCGGTCAACTGTAACTGTGGTTATTGTGAAGTGGAAACGTCTAAGAGCAACAACGGATCAGCCAAGAAGTAGTAGGCCACACAAGCTCACAGAACGTCTTTCCTCTGTTGCAACACTCACTACCGAGTTCCAAACTGCCTCTGGAAACAACATCAGCACAAGAACTGTTCGCTGGGAACTTCATAAAATGGGTTTCAATGGCTGAGCAGCCACACACAAGCCTAGGATCACCATGCGCAATGCCAAGCGTCGGCTGGAGTGGTGTAAAGCTTGCCACCAGTGGAAACGCGTTCTCTGGAGTGATGAATCACACTTCACCATCTGGTAGTCCGATGGACAAATCTGGGTTTGGCGGATGCCAAGAGAACGCTACCTGCTTGAATGCATAGTGCCAACTGTAAAGTTTGGTGGAGGAAGAATAATCATTTCTGGGGCTGTTTTTCATTGTTCGGGCTAGGCCCCTTAGTTCCAGTGAAGGGAAATCTTAACACTACAGCATACAATGACATGCTAGACAATTCTGTGGTCTTTGTAGAAACAGTTTGGGGAAGGCCCTTTCCTGTTTCAGCATGACAATGCCCCCCTGCACAAAGCGAGGTCCATACAGAAATTGTTTGTCGAGATCGGTGTGGAAGAACTTGATTGACCTGCACAGAGCCCTGACCTCAACCCCATCGAACACATTTGGGATGAATTGGACTGCCAACTGTGAGCCAGGCCTAATCGCCCAACATCAGTGCCCGACCTCACTAATATTAAATGGAAGCAAGTCCCTGCAGCAATGTTCCAACACCTAGTGGAAAGCCTTCCCAGAAGAGTGGAGGCTGTTATAGCAGCAAAGGGGGGACCAACTCCATATTTATGCCCATGATTTTGGAATGAGATGTTCGATATGAGATGTTACGTATGGTATGGTTACATAAGCCAGAAGGTTATTTAAGACAAAAAATGAAAGGTGGGTGGGCATATAATGCAAACATCTAGCAACCCAAAGGTTGTATTTTCGAATCTCATAACTAACAACTTTTGCATTTTAGTTAATTGCCAACTTTTCAACTGATTACTACTTTTAGATACTTTGCAAATATTTAACATATTTGTTAACCCTTCCCCTAACCCTTTAACCTAACTCGTAACCTTAACCCTAACCCCTAGCCTAGGTAATGTTAGCCAGCTAGCTAATATTATCGTTAGCCACGAAACTAACGTTAGTCACAACAAATTGAAATTCTTAACATATCATATGTTTTGAAGACTCGTAACATTTTGTACATTTGCAAATTCGTAACATATTGTAGGTTTTGCAAATTCGTAACACATCATACGAATTGTAATTAATAACATATCATGTGAAATGGTTGACAGATATCCACAAATGAATACATGCCATACCAAACATAACATATCATACTAAATGGAGTGTGTCTGATTTAAGTAAATAATATGAAATGCTTTTAGACCAGGTTGGCTGACTAGCCTGTGAATGTGCTTCACTGCTTGTCCTCCTATGTGCGACCTAATAAAGAGTAACACAAATATTGTGTTATTCTCTTGACGGTATTGTATCTAATTGATTTAAGACATATGGTTGTTGAAATGATACAATTCATGTTGAACTATGTTCCTCTCTGATAATAAAAAAAACGCACTCATGGAAACTTGGCTAACATGAAATTAAATAATGTATTACATGCACTGTAGGTGAATTACAAAAGTGAACCACATTTCTGAAGGTACAATTATAACAACATCAGCAAGAACAACAACAAAATGTAGAGAGAATGTTTTTCAACTGAACTGACAATGCAATCGAAATTCACATACATGAAATACTTACATTTAATACAAGTGAAAAGGAAAGCGAGGAGAGTGAGAGTCCGTGTCATTTTGACAGTGCCACGATATCCATCCGTGTCCTCATTCAGGAAGCCTAATAAGAATAGGATCTAACGTGCTTACCGAGCATTCCCAACTCCTAAAAAGCTCCAAACACGCGCGCCTGTCCGGCTCTACAAATAACGACACCCGCATTAGTTAGAACAAATGTTTACTGAAAACGGTGTCTGTATCAGATCGAGATTTGCAGGTGAGAGGGGATAGAAACGAGACCCTTTCCCCAACATACACCGTTCCACCTTCCTCACTCGTTGCGCATCGCTCTCACACACAAAATGATCTTGGATAGACTAATTTCTATTTCCATCCTTCCATCATTGTTGATATTTAGTCATATGAGCTGTTATAGGTTGTAAGCAGGTTTCTGTGATACTACTTCGGCTATAAACAATAACATTTATGACAATAAAAATGATTTGTTTTCTTGATTTATTAACCAACAATAAAATCTATCAAATCTGTATTAATTTGACCATATGTTACCATAGTGACATGGGTTAAATCTAGGCCACTATATGCATGCTACAGTATTAAAAAAATAAATAATACATTATTATTTTCCCAATATCAACCCTGCCTCGTGGATAAATTGCCAAAACACCAATATAGGTCACATGATAACCTAAGTTACCCTACATGAGGATTTCTCACTTAAATGATAATCAAGTATACTGGAGCCTTTTCTTAAATGTTTTATTAGTGTCCATATTGACCATATTAGATGACCAGAAGAGTGTATGTCCCCTCATCAGATCGAATGAGTGTGATTATTTATCTCTCACTCCCTCTCTCCCTCCCTATACAAGCCTATAGCCCTTCCTCTTTCAGTTACACTACACACTCCCTAATCCAACACTGACACAGAATCTGACATCTCAGTTCAGTTGCTTCTACGTCTGAGTGCTCTGACCAGATAACCACAACTAATTAAACTTGTTTGTTTCCTGCCACACATCTTCTCTGGCTATCATGGCGGATGTGTAATGAGTTGGGTGATTCAGTAACGTCACACAGGTTTGGGGAGGACGTTTGCAATGTCCAGTGATATGTTGGGTGATAAACAACCCTGTGTTTCTGGATGGGACAGATTTACAGTAGTGGTCCCAAGTCAGTCCAATGGCAGAGCAATTTCAGCCCAGCAGATTTACTATCTGCCCACTGCTTAACCCCTCATTATTATGCCCAATGAAGGAGCTGTATCAGACAGAGAGAGCAAGTCCTTATTGTAATGAACAACAAACACACTGCATCTAACTTTCTGGTATTGTTTTCCTTTTAAGATTGCCTCGATTGTATCACTGTTGATGATATCTGGAAATGTGCATGTACACCCTGTTGCTAGCCCCAATTCAAACGTGTGCTCTGATATCTGTTTCACTGATTTCTGCTCTCGTAAAAGCCAGGGTTTTCTGCACGTTAACACTAGAAGCTTATTACCTAAAATGGATCAATTGAAAGTGTGGGTTTACAGCTCCAATCCAGATGTGTTGGTCACTACTGAGACGTGGTTAAAAACGAGTGTTTTGAATACTGATGGTAACCTTTCTGGCTATAACCTTTTTCGGCAAGACAGATCTTCCAAAGGTGGGGGGAGTGGCAATCTTTACCAAGGATCACCTTCAGTGCTCGGTTGTCTCCACCAAGTCTGTCCCCAAACAATATGATTAGCTGGTTTTAAGCATTAAACTTTCAAATAGCTCTTTGTTGACTATTGCTGGGTGTTATCGTCCTCCATCAGCACCAGCCTGTACCCTACCCACCCTAAACTCTCTCCTGGCCCCTTACACTAAGTCTGAATTTGTCCTGCTAGGTGACCTAAACTGGGATATGCTTAAACCACCTGACCAAGTCCTAAAGCAATGGGACTTCCTAAATCTTTCTCAGATTATTACCAATCCCACAAGGTATGACTGAAAACACCCAGAAAAGGCTACTCTCTTTTGTTATCCTCACAAATAATCCTGATAGGGACCAGTCTGGTGTTTTCTGTAATGACCTTAGTGATCACTGTTTTACAGCCTGTGTTCCTATTGGCTGCTCAGTGAAACGTCCTGTCCTGATTTGTCATAGAAGCTTGCTAAAAAACTGTAATAAGCAAGCCTTTGTTCATGACCTGGGGTCTCATTTATAAACGTTGCATAGGCACAAAAGAAGCCTTATGCCACTTTCTAAGCAAACTTGGACACTTTGACCCATACGTACGCACATAAACTGGAGAAATGAGAAACTGCGACTCAGATGGCAGAAGGATGAAACTCGAGAAACACTTTGAAATTGATACCATTGTGTAAAATAAATCAAAAACATTACCTCTCACGTATTATATATGAAGAGTTCCCTGGAGTACACAAAAAAAAAAAACATGATTTAGGATAAATACAAACGGAGATCTGCTTTTGCAAAAGAACCCCTCAAATGTTGTACAGTTTAATCGGGAATCATATTTAATTGGATCTGTAATTATTAAACAATACTTGCATGTTGTGAAATGTATTCTCATAAATAATAAGGTGAACAGTAGGACAAATTACGTTTAAACTGATGCCGCTTTCGATGCCTCAGTCGGGCAGATACGAGTGCACAGTTTCATATATTGTTATCACATGTTCGTTGCGCAGAACTGTCAATGTGATAATGGCCCTGTCATTGTCAGTTACAATCAGGGTATATAACCACACCTGAAGGTGAATACGCAATTGGGTAGCTTTGACGATCAAATGGGTGGGTATAAAAAGGCATGCAATTATGCATAATGACGCACAATGGCTGCTTTGGCACTGTTGGAAGATTTGGCGAATTTCTGAGAGGGTCCGACGTTCTGAATTTTCAGAGACCAGCTACATTTACTGGCCAATGATGATGAGTGGCTTATGAGCCGGTTCCGATTACCAAGACCTTTTGGCCTCCACTTTTATGTCGGACCATTTTTTCCCCTTTTTTGTCTGAGAGGGTCAGACCTTCTGAGCCAGCAGCATTCACAGCGTCCGCCTCATGCTGCCACTCTAATGCCTTTTTGGCATTTGTAATGTCCGCCAAACAATATCTTTGTTCTTGCTTCAACCTCCCCTACAAGAACTTCCAAATGTCTTTTCTGTTGGGATTTGCAGTCATTGTTGTCACGCAGTCATTACGGATGAATATTAATTAGGGGCGTTTCACTGACTATTTATAGGCAACTATGGGAATTAAAGGGGTGGGACAAGACGCTAGCTCACGTGCGCCAAATTTCGAGTTGATTGTGATTTATAAAGTGAAACCGGGGTGGGACGTGCATGCGTACTGTAAATCAGATTACGTCCATATGCGTGAATCCTCCGCACAGCTTTATAAATGAGGCCCTTGGCCTCTGTAAATTGGTATAGAATCAGATTGATCCCCTCTGTCGAAGAAGCTTGGACCTAATGTTTTGATATCTTCAGTGATATTGTTAACAAACACGCCTCCATGAAGAAAATGAGAATTAAAAACAGGTTCAGCCCCTGGTTCGACTGTGATCTTGCAGAGTTACTCCACCTCAAGAATTGCATTTGGTGAAAGTCTCGGCACAAGCATACTCAGTGAGAAATAAGTGCACTCAGGCTATCCGGAAGGACAAAGTTAGTTCATTTAAGGAGCAGTTCTCTCTCTGGGTCTAAACCCAAGAAGTTCTGGAAAATGGTTAAAGACCTGGAGAATAAACCCTCCTCCTCACAGCTGCCCATGTCCCTTAAAGTTGATGATGTGGTTGTTACTGACAAGAAGCACATGGCTGAGCTCTTTAATCACCACTTCATTAAGTCAGGATTCCTATTTGACTCAGCCATGCCTCCTTGCCCGTCCAACATTTCCTCATCTCCCACCCCTTCTAATGCGAATAGCCCCGATGCTCATCCCTCTTTTTCACCTGCCCTGCTACAAAGTTTCTCCCTGCAGGTGGTCACTGAGTCTAAGGTGCTAAAGGAGCTCCTTAAACTTGTCCCACAAAAAACATCTGGGTCAGATGGTTTAGACCCTTTCTTCTTTAAGGTTGCTGCCCCTATAATTGCCAAGCCTATCTCTGACCTTTTTAACCTGTCTCTCCTCTCTGGGGAGTTTCCCATTGCTTGGAAGGCAGCCACGGTTAGTCCTTTATTTAAAGGGGGAGATCAAGCTGATCCTAACTGTTATAGACCTATTTCTATTTTGCCCTGTCTATCAAAGTGCTGGAAAAACTTTCTTGATGTCTATAGTATTCTATCGGGTATGCAATCTGGTTTCCGCTCAGGTTATGGATGTGTCACTGCAACCTTAAAGGTCCTTAATGTTACCATTGCCCTTGATTCTAAGCAATTTTGTGCTGCTATTGTTATTGACTTGGCCAAAGGTTTTGATACGGTAGACCATTCCATTCTTGTGGGCCGGCTAAGGAGTATTGGTGTCTCTGAGGGGTCTTTGGCCGGGTTTGCTAACTACCTCTCTCAGAGTGCAGTGTATAAAGTTAGAACATCTGCTCTCAGCCACTGCCTGTCAACAATGGTGTACCCCAAGGCTCAATCCTAGGCCCCACGCTCTTCTCAATTTACATCAACAACATAGCTCAAGCAGTAGGAAGCTCTCTCATCCATTTATATGCAGATGATACAGTCTTATCAACTGGCCCCTCACCGGATTTTGTGTTAAACGCTCTACAACAAAGCTTTCTTAGTGTCCAACAAGCTTTCTCTGCCCTTAACCTTGTTCTGAACACCTCCAAAACAAAGGTCATGTGGTTTGGTAAGAAGAATGCCCCTCTCCCCACAGGTGTGATTACTACCTCTGAGGGTTTAGAGCTTGAGGTAGTCACCTCATACAAGCACTTGGGTATGGCTAGACGGTACACTGTCCTTCTCTCAGCACATATCAAAGATGCAGGCTAAAACCCTCTTAGGCCTCACTCCCCCCTGTCTGAGATATCTATTGCAGCCCTCATCCTCACCATACAACACCCGTTCTGCCAGTCACATTCTGTTAAAGGTCCCCAAAGCACACACATCCCTGGGTCGCTTGTCTTTTCAGTCCGCTGCAGCTAGTGACTGGAACGAGCTGCATCAAACACTCAAACTGAACAGTTTTATCTCAATCGCTTCATTCAAAAACTCAATCATGGACACTCTTACTGACAGTTGTGGCTGCTTTGCGTAATGTATTGTTGTCTCTACCTTCTTGCCCTTTGTGCTGTTGTCTGTGCCCAACAATGTTTGTACCCTGTTTTGTGCTGCTACCATGTTGTGTTGATACCATGTTGTTGTCATGTTGTGTTGCTACCATGCTGTGTTGTCATGTGTTGCTGTCATGCTATGTTGTCGTCTCAGGTCTCTCTTTATGTAGTGTTGTGTTGACTCTCTTGTCGAGATGTGTGCTTTGTCCTATATATTTTTTTGTATATACAGTATATATGTTTTTAAATACAGTACCAGTCAAAAGTTTGGACACACCTACTCATTCAAGGGTTTGTCTTAATTTTTTACTATTTTCTACATTGTAGAATAATAGTGAAGACATAACAACTATGAAGTAACACATATGGAATCATGTAGTAACCAAAAAAGTGTTAGATTCTTCAAAGTACCCACCCTTTGCCTTGATGACAGCTTTGCACACTCTTGGCATTCACTCAACTAGATTCATGAGGTAGTCACCTGGAATGCATTTCAATTAAAATTGTTAAAATTGAATTTGTGGAATTTCTTTCATTCTTAATGGGTTTGAGCCAATCAGTTGTGTTATGACTAGGTAGGGTAGTATACAGAAGATAGCAAAATTTGGTAAAAGTCCAAGTCCATATTATGGCAAGAACAGTTCAAATAAGCAAAGAGAAATGACAGTCCTTCGATACTTTAAGACATGAAGGTCAGTCAATACGGAATATATTTCAAGAACTTTGAAAGTTTCTTCAAGCATAGTCGCAAAAACCATCAAGCGCTATGATGAAACTGGCTCTCAAGAGGAGCGCTACTGTCACGTTCTGACCTTAGTTCTTTTGTATTTTCTTTGTTTTAGTATGGTCAGGGTGTGAGTTGGGTGGGTTATCTATGTTTTGTGTTTCTATGTTGGGTTTTTCGTTTGGCCTGATATGGTTCTCAATCAGAGGCAGGTGTTAGTCATTGTCTCTGATTGGGAACCATATTTAGGTAGCCTGTTTTCTGTTGTGTTTTGTGGGTGGTTGTCTTCCGTGTCTGTGTGTGCCACACGGAACTGTTTCGGTTTAGTTCGTTCTCTTTATTGTTTTGTATTTTCAGTGTTCAGTTTTGTTCTATTAAAATTCATCATGAACACTTACCACGCTGCGCTTTGGTCCTCCTCTCTTTCTCCCAACGAAGATCGTTACAGCTACAGAAAAGGAAGACCCAGAGTTACCTCTGCTGCAGAGGATAAGTTCATTAGAGTTACCAGCCTCAGAAATTGGTGCCCAAATAAATGCTTCACAGAGTTCAATTAACAGACAAATCTCAACATCAACTGTGCAGAGGAGACTGCATGAATCAGGCCTTCATGGTCGAATTGCTACAAAGAAACCACTACTAAAGGACACAAATAAGAAGAAGATACTTGCTAGGGCCAAGAAGCACGCGCAATGGACGTTAGACCGTTGGAAATCTCTTTTTTCGTCTGATGAGTCCAAATTTGAGATTTTTGGTTTCAACCGCCGTGTCTTTGTGAGACGGAGAGTAGGTGAACGGATGATCTCCGTACGTGTAGTTCCCACCATGAAGCATGGAGGAGGAGGTGTGATGATGTGGGGGTGCTTTGATGGTGGCACTGTCAGTGATTTATTTAGAATTCAAGGCACACTTAACCAGTATGGCTACCAAAGCATTCTGCAGCGATACGCCATCCCATCTGGTTTGCGCTTAGTGGGACTATCATTTGTTTCAACAGCAGAATGACCCAACACACCTCCAGGCAGCTATTTTGCCAAGAAGGAGAGTGATGGAGTGTTGCATCAGATGACATGGCCTCCAAAATCACCCAACCTCAACCCAATTGAGATGGTTTGGGAAGAGTTGGACTGCAGAGTGAAGGAAAAGCAGCCAACATGTGTTCAGCATATGTGGGAACTCCTTCAAGAATTGGAAAAGCATTCCAGGTGAAGCTGGTTGAGAGAATGCCAAGAGTGTGCAAAGCTGTCATCAAGGTAAAGGGTGGCTACTTTGAAAAATCTCAAATCTCAAATATATTTTGATCTGTTTAACACTTTTTTGGGTACTACATGATTCCAAATGTGTTATTCCATAGTTTTGATGTATTCACTATTATTCTATAATGTAGAAAACAGTCAAAATAATGAAAAACCCTTGAATGAGTAGGTGTGTCCAAACCTTTGACTGGTACTGTACAGTGCCTTAGGAAGTATTCAGACCCCATCGATTCGAACATTTTGTTACGTTACAGCCTTATTCTAAAATATATATATTTTTTTAAATACTCAGCAATCTACACACAATATCGCATAATGACAAAGTGAAAACAGATTTGAAGAAATTTTTGCAAATGTATTAAAAACAAAAACTGAAATACCTTATTTACATAAGGATTCAGGCCATTTTCCTATGAGACTCAAAATTGAGCTCAGATCCATCCTGTTTCCATTGATCATCCTTGAGATGTTTCTACAATTTGATTGCTGTCCACCTGTGGTAAATTCAATTGATTGGACATGATTTGAAAGGCACACACCTGTCTATAAAAGGTCCCACGTTTGGATGAAAAGCATGCCCAGAGTAAACTGCCTGCTACTCAGTTCCAGTTGCTAATATATGCATATTATTAATAGATTTGGATAGAAAACACTCTGATGTTTCTAAAACTGTTTGAATGATGTCTGTGAGTATAACATAACTCATATGGCAGGCGAAAACCTGAGAAAAATCCAACCAGGAAGTGGGAAATCTGAGGTCTGTAGTTTTTCAACTCTTTGCCTATCGAATATACAGTGTCTATGTGGTCAAATTGCACTTCCTAAGGCTTCCACTAGATGTCAACAGTCTTTAGAACCTTGTTTGATGCTTCTACTGAAGTGGGGGCGAATGAGAGGGGATCGAGTAAGGTCTCTCCCAGAGTGCCATGAGCTGACCATGCGCGTTCACGTGAGAGTTAGCTTGAGTTCCATTGTATTTCTGAAGACAAAGGAATTCTCCGGTTGGAACATTATTGAAGATTTATGATAAAAACAACCTAAAGATTGATTCTGTACTTCGTTTGACATGTTTCTACGAACTGTAATATGACATTTTTTACTTTTCGTCTGAACTAAGCGATCGCACATTGAGCATTTGGATTACTGGGCTAAACGCGCAAACAAAAAGGAGGTATTTGGACATAAATGATGGACGTTATCGAACAAATCAAACATTTATTGTGGAACTGGGATTCCTGGGAGTGCATTCTGATGAAGATTATCAAAGGTAAGTGAATATTTAAGGACAACAAAGTCAATGTATTGGAGTGGCCATCACAAAGCCCTGACCACAATCCTATAGAAAATGTGTGGGCAGAACTGAAAAAGTGTGTGCGAGCAAGGAGGCCTACAAACCTGACTCAGTTACACCAGCTCTGTCAGGAGGAATGGGTCAAAATTCACCCAACTTATTGTGGGAAGCTTGTGAAAGGCTACACAAAACGTTTGACCCAAGTTAAACAATTTAAAGGCAATGCTACCAAATACTAATTGAGTGTATGTAAACTTCTGACCCACTGGGAATGTGATGAAAGAAATAAAAGCTGAAAGAAATAATTCTCTCTACTATTATTCTGACATTTAACATTCTTAAAATAAAGTGGTGATCCTAACTGACCTAAAACGGAAATTTTTACTAGGATTAAATGTCAGGAATTGTGAAAAACTGAGTCTAAATGTATTTGGCTAAGGTGTATGTAAACTTCCGACTTCAACTGTAATTGCAAAAGGGTTTTCTAATGATCGATTAGCCTTTTTAAATTATCAACTTGGATTAGCTAACAACATGCCATTGGAACACAGGAGTGATGGTTGCTGATAATTGGCCTCTGTACGCATATGTATTCCATAAAACAATCTGCCGTTTCCAGGTACAATAGTCATTTACAACATTAACAATGTCTACAATGTATTTCTGATTAATTTAATGTTATTTTAATGGACAAAAATGTGATTTTCTTTCAAAAACAAGTACATTTCTAAGTGACCCCAAACTTTTGAATTGTAGTTTACATGGGTCCACTCTGTATTTCCCGCTCTTTATCTGTCCCCACCCCTTTCCATTGTCTACCAAGCCATCAGGTTAGTCCACTAGGGTCCTTTCATTACATTATGTTAGTATTCAATACTATTATGTGTGTGTGTATGTATTTCTGTGTGATTATTTCATTACTTAATAAATAATTAATTAATTGAATTAGTGTAAGCTGATTCATCACGTAGTCTAGGGTTCGTGCAGATTTATAAGATATTACGACATTCAGAATGAGACAGATAATTAATAATTGATTGATTGATGATGTGTAGTATTCCGAAATATTCTGCGATATTCTTGAGTTAATTTGGGAAATGGTAATTCATTAAACAAACTTTTTCCGTGGTGCCCGAGATTACTAACTAATTAATTGTTACATGATTCATTTAATCGAGTAATAATTAAACGTGGTATGTAATCATTCGATGGATAACCAGTCACCATATTAAACGATAGTCACGTCACGACCGGCCAAACTGAGCAATTGGGGGAGAAGGACCTTGGTCAGGGAGGTGACCAAGAATCCAATGGTCACTCTGACAGAGCTCTAGAGTTCCTCTGTGGAGATGGGAGAACCTTCCAGATGGACAACCATCTCTTCAGCATTCCACCAATCAGGCCTTTTTGGTAGTGGCCAGACGGAAGCCACTCCTCAGTAAAGTATGGTGGTGGCAGTATCATGCTGTGGGGATGTTTTTCAGTGGCAGGGACTGGGGGACTAGTCAGGATCGAGGCAAAGATGAACGGAGCAAAGTACAGAGAGATCCTTGATGAAAACCTGTTCCAGAGCACTCAGGACCTCAGACTGGAGCAAAGGTTCACCTTCCAACAGGACAACAACCCTAAGCACACAGCCAAGACATCAAAGGAATGGCTTCGGGACAAGTCTCTGAATGTCCTTCAGTGGCCCAGCCAGAGCCCGTGTGTAGATTGATGAGGGACAAGAACTATGTAATACATTTTAGAATAAGGCTGTAACCTAACAAAATGTCGAAAAAGTCAATGGGTCTGAATACTTTCCGCACTGTATGTCCCTGGTTTATCAGAATATACTGTCGTATATAAGACGTTTGAGCATTTAGGTGGGTAAGATAAAAAAGGAGAGCACTGTTTACCGATAGGTACACCTCAGCATTGTGTGAAGGCGTTATGATGTGCTGCCAAATAGGTCTCCCCCAAAACGAGCCAATTCATTTTACAAACGGATCCATAGTTAATTATGTTAAAGCTGGAATCCTTAGTGGCTACATCCATTTTTGGGCCTAAATTAATAATAAATACCCATGGATCATTGATAAATATATAACTTAGAAATGACTCCTGAACTGTTATACCCCATCAGAACCCAAAATATACAATTGTTTTGTAAACAAACACTGTATAGCCTCAAAACATGGTTAAAACTATCAATTTGATATGGATGGTCAGTCATTGGCTTCCATAGCTCTCAGTCCTTAGCATCCATAGCTATCTACGCAATTGAGAGTGGTTAGATTTCTCAAGCCCCATCGCTTTTTTTTTAATATCGAAAAACAAGGGGCGGGGAAGACACTTTGTTATTGTTTCACTTAAAGATTTTAGCTTTTTAGACTGATGTTAATTTAGAGAAATATTCTCTCTCAGCAATATTTCAACAGGGAGGGATAAAAACCATCTGGGTTAGAGCCAAGGTACCCATCCCTAATCAAAGTCATCAATCCAGGCTGTGCACCACTCTCTATCTCTCTCTCCCCTCTTCCCCCTCTCCCTGTGACAGGGAAGTCTACTGCCCTCATTTCCAGTAACACTGGGCACGTTCTTCCTCTCACTAATAACCATGTTGTTTCTTTTTGTATTTAGAGATATACAACAAAACTCAAGTCAAACAAGCAATCTGACAGCACACACCTTGGTAGTAGCTGTGTGACAGTGCTTCTCTCAGTCAATATCCCACTACTCCAGGGCCAAGAGAATGTGTTCAATCTGATTTGCTATGTTCGTATTTCCTGGGTCTAATTTCCATAAGCTTCTGGAAGACCACAGCCTGTTTTATCTCAAGATCTGAATGGTGTCCAGTCAGGAATTCTCCTTTACATTAGAGGCCTGATTCAGTCTCTCTACTTCCCATACTTTCTGTTTCTGTGTTAACCTTTTGCCTGGATATCTTACTGTGATGTCCAACATTTTGTGAAAGTAATCCTCTATGATGTTCATTATATGTGATTGATTTCAACTTGTGGAAAGGTACAAGAGTCAGCTGGTTGGAATACATCACTGTCAGAGGGTGTAGTCATGCATAACACATATTCCTGCTGATTGATTATATTTCTGACAAACTAAATGGTACCCACTGAGCACACTGGTTGAATCAACGCTGTTTCCACATAATTTCAATGAAATTACATTGAACCAATGTGGAATAGACGTCTGTGCCCAGTGGGTAGGATTTTATGGACATTTAGAGGCGTGCTTTCTCTGGGTGAATTATAGCTAAGCAAGACTGCTTGGTTGTCACGATCGTCTTGAGGATAATGAGTGGACCAAGGCACAGCGTGTGAAAAATACATTATCTTTATTAGAGATGAGTGAAACACGAAACGAACACTTAAAACAAAACAACCGTGAAGCTACAAACGTAAGTGCAATACAAACGCTACAAACGTTCTACATAGACAATTACCCACCAAACCCAATGCCTATGGCTGCCTTAAATATGGCTCTCAATCAGAGACAATGAACCACAGCTGCCTCTAATTGAGAACCAATCTAGGCAGCCATAGACATACAAACACCTAGACAAGACACTGACCCATTTAACATACAAACCCCTAGACAATCCAAAAACACATACATTCCCCATGTCACACCCTGACCTAACTAAAATAATAAAGAAAACAAAGAATACTCAGGCCAGGGCGTGACATTGGTATTCTGTTTTTCACACCATAGTAACAAGGCCCTTGGGAGAAATATTCTCTGCTCTTTCTGAATTACATAACAGGTCCTTATCAAACTGCCCCAATATTTTAAACGCTTGAGTGCTTGTGAATAATGGCCTGACCACAAAAGGAAAGCTTTGACCATTGCAGGTGCCATTGTGCGCTAATGCTTTGACACAAAGCAGAATGAAAACATCACAGCCCATAACAAAAACATATCCCAGCTGAAGAATGAATGTAGATGTATGTAATATTTGTGTAAAACACTTCAAAGCACAAATGGAAGGAAAACACACGCTGAATGTGTTTACATCCAGCACTACCTCAAATTATACAGCTCCTAATCACATATCTTATGTTTTAGTAAAACCTCAAATGAAAAACAACATTTCCTGATCAGATTTGCCTTTTGACAAAGAACAGGCATGGAGTTAATGAGATATACTGCTGATTATAGGATCTCTCTCTAACCAAGCTAAAATCTCTCTCTCTCTCCCCCCCACCGCTCTCTCTCTCACTCTCTCTCCCTCTTTCCCTCTCTTTCCCTCTCCCTCTCTCTCCCCCCTTCACTATCTTTCTCCCCCCCTCTCTCAGTCTACATTTATAATGTAGATCTATGTGTCTCTGATTCATTATTTAGACCACTGTGGTCCAGCTCCCTAAACTGTTTGGATGGTAAATATATAGATGGCTAGCCACTGATAACCCAGCACTCTGGGTTATCAGTGGCTCTCATCCTTACACTCTTTTAATCAAGCCCATGCTGGAGAACAGCCAGCATGCTAGTTTGTCAAGGCACTAAAGGAGAATGCAAAACCTCAGAAGAGCCCAGCTAAAAGCACACACCTACTGGAAGCTCTCCTATAGTGTGAGTCAATCAGTTGAACAGATTCTCATTGTCAGTCAGTCACCCAGCCAGACAGTTTATTAGGTACACCCATCTAGTACCGGGTCAGACCCACCTTTGCCACCTTAGCAGCTTGAATTCTTCGGGGCATTCTACAAGGTGTCGGAAACGTTCCACAGGTATGACAAGGATCGACGAGTTGACAAGGACGATGACAAGGATCGACGAGTGGTGCGTTCCGAGATGCCGTTCTGAACACCACTGTTGTACTGCGCTGTTATTTGTCTGTTCGTGGCCCGCCTGTTAGCATTGTATGATTCTTGCCATTCTCCTTCAACCTCTCTCATCAAAGAGCTGTTTTCGCCCTCAGAACTGCCGCTGAATGGATGTTTTTTGTTTCTTGCACCATTCTCGGTAATCCCTAGACACTGTAGTGCGTGAAAAGTCCAGGAGGGTGGACGTGCTGTATATAATAAACTGGCTGGTGACTTGTACAGTCTAGTCACTCAACAATTTTTTTTTTTTTGTAATTTTTTTATACCTTTATTTAACTAGGCAAGTCAGTTAAGAACAAATTCTTATTTTCAATGACGGACTAGGAACAGTGGGTTAACTGCCTTTGTATAGGGGCAGAACGACATCGACTCAGAGGAAAGTAAGGTTGGGGAAGAGGGTGGTGGGATGTGTGGATGGAGGGACAGTGAGGACAGGTGATTTGTCAGTATTTCTCAGTATGACTAATCAAAGAATTGCTGCTGTAGCACTGCCGTGTTGCGCCGCTGCAGTCCCACCCTGCAACCAGGCAGTTCATTACCTGAAGTGCTTGGTTCCTATAGTGGAGCGTCTCAGCTTCATGTGAAGGTATTGATTGCCCCTCGTCCATTGCCTGCAGAGGGCCGACCATTTCATAGCTTTCCTGGGTGTTGTAATGTTGCTGGGATCAGTGGATGCATTCTTACATTGTGTCTGTTTGTGTGTTGAGATCACCTGCTCTCATCAATGTCTGTGTGATGTGATGAACATGGTCTCACTACAGTAAAAAAAAACATTTGAAATGCATTAGTGTGTATTTCTACTGCCACACTCATTAACACTACATCACTCACAGGAAGCTGCTGAGGGGAGGACGGCTCATAATAATGTCCGGAACGGAGGAAATGGAATGGCATCAACCACATGGAAACCATGGTCTTTGTTGATAGACAGGCAGGTGGCCTGTATTTCACCCAGGGAGAGTTGGATGGATGGTGGGGCTGAGCGGGCCTGGGGGACACCTGCATGGGGGACGGAACTCTCCATAACCTGATGACTGGTGCTCCGCAGGGCCCTTCTTTACCGCTCAGCCTCAGCCTATAGACATATAACTGCACCTGCCTTGAAGCACAGCCCACAAATCCCGCTGGGATCGATGGGAGCAGCCCATCCCTGATCCTCTGTCATCAGGCAACCTGATTTAGAGGAGGTAGCCTCCTTGGGGGCCGGAGCCTGTCTTACACAATGTACATGGACCATGGTCATCTAAGGAGAGAGCTTAGGTCCCATGCAGCCATCAAATGCAGTGAAGGTGAATTCTGGAAGTCCGCTGGACTTGAACATGTAACTAATTGTAAAATATTGTATGGGGCTTTTTTCTCTAGCAAATTATAGTTATGTCAATGACACCCTTAGGGTCTTTGATTTATAATGGTAAAAGGGAGAAAAAGAGTAGAGGAAGCTGAAACTCTTACAGGTGGAATGGAGCAAAGCAGCCCGGCGGTCTCTCGTGCCTCACCCTCACATACCTAAGCCACATCAGGCTGACAGGCCAAGGAGAGAGATTCATTAAGAATCATTAAACTCATTTGGGATAGCCTAATGACGGTTCCTGATTCAGCACATGCATTTCAAGGACATTGACCTTGTCAATGAGAAAATGTTCATTATCAATGCAGTCATCCATAAGAAGGACGTTGAACACTAATCACTTACGCAGCATTTTTTTCTCCAAAGAATGTTTCCTTAATAGATCAAATTTTATGTTGAATAAAATATCTTATTGTTGTTAACTGCGAGATGGTCCAGTAGTAAACTGATCAGTTGTGCCTGTAGCTATATGTGGGATAGCCTATTTCCCTTCATTTTCTCTCCAGAGGATCTCATTGTTTTCTAAAGTTTGTTTACGCTGCTAGTCATGCTAAAACATTGTGCGTGGTATCATAAAACAACAAACGCCAGAGTCTGGTTGTCATATCATTTCTTTAGAAATGTTTAGCATTGTCTTTCTTTTGTTGAAATGCCAAACTGTTTTCGGCCAACTCAACTTTAAATGTTGTTCCTTGCCAAGCACCAGTCTGGGTACCAGACTTTTTAGCAAATATTCCATTACTTGTACTACGGAGTTGGCTGCAAGGAATGTTAGCTAAAAAGACTAGTACCCAGGCTAGCGAAGCACAGATCCAATTATCGTTTATCCATAGGTTGCATTCCTTTTTGTTGGTTTCTCTCGTTTAGGGGTGTTTTCAGATTCTCTTGGAAATGCTCATGTTTATGCATATGTCTTTGTTTTCATAAGCGTGTATGTTAAAAATTTAAAAGTATTGGCCATTGTTGTGTGAATTGAGCAATAGTACTATATCACTGTTAATGTGAATTATAGTCTATCTGTTGAGGTCTTAATGCAGCCAGGTCACCACCAGATCCAATACGGTATTCAACATTCGTCCAGATCCCCAGAACGTTTTGAGATGCCTTCAATACAGGCCACTAGGGGCAACGGTGAGCGCTACTACCATCAAGTAGGCTCACAGCTTGCTAGGGCATTGTGGATGTAAGCCTCGAGCTCCAGCTCCGAGGATCACAAGTTCAATCCCAGTGCTAGGTACTAGTTTTAGTTTTTTTGTTTTAACCCTAACCTTAAGCCAAACCTTAACCCTTACCTTAACCATTCGGAATGAATGCCTAAACTTAACCATCAAAACTCAACGTTTATGGACAAATGTTGAATACTGCAGTCAAACCGTGCATGAGATCTTGTTGGTTTATGGCTTATGGCAGGTAGGGCAGGTCTTTTTTAAGATGCCCGTTCTCCTCATTCATGAAGAGCTGTTTGTCTAGATAACATGCTGTTACTATAGCTCTGCCATATATTCAGATGCGTGAGTTTATTGATACTTCGTCAATTAAAGAGGCATTTTGCATTTTTTCCCCCTGTACATCTTGCTATTGGCCAACTGTTTATCATTTTTGCAAGTGAAGTATTTTCACAATAAAAAATAAAAATAAAAATAATAATGTGTATAGACCTATTATGTAAATACAACTCTGAATCTTGTCTTCTCATCACCTGCACTGTTAAATACGTTAAATTCACATTTTGTTTGCACTGACCCGCCGACCCTCACTCAACTGTTGTTGCTTCAGACTTACTAGGATGCTGGGTCCTCTATCTTAATATCATTGTACAGGTTTAAGGGATATTCAGCTCAGGGCATTGTTTTAATAATTCCTGCTTGGAATACCTACTTTACTGACATTTCCGGTATGTTATTGAGTTGAATATGTGCTTTACTACTGTTGTCACTCTCTGGCTGTCCATGCATATACAGCTGAATGGGACGGAGGCAGACACAGCTCTTCATTGCTTAACCTCAGCTGTCTGAGGACGAACACACTGTTTTGATGAAAGAAGAAATTACAGGCTATTGGCCTACCCATAACATCACAAGTTTTGCAGTTCTTTAACTTAGTTTATCTAGACAGTGTAAAGATGAAAGAATGGAGAAAATGAGAGCGATATCAGGAGGAAGGCCTTCACAGGGCATGTTGCTAATGATGTGTGATGGAGTTCAAAACCTGGGGCCAGAGTGATGTCACACTTTTCCCCCTCCCCTAACAAACACATTAGTTGATTATTTGACTCAGGTTAGCCGTGGCTGGGGTAAAAGTGTGACACCAATCAGGCCCACAAGGGACTGGAGTTGCCCATCCCTGGTCTAAATTATAGGTAATTATAGATGTAGGACATCCCTATAGGGTTGGATAACGGCATAGTTGGACACATCTGGGATGCTTGGGTGAAACAACATTTTCTCATTTGGTCCGTGCTGTATATATGTGACTGTTGTGGTTGTTGACCTCATCGAACCCAGGAAGCTCCTTCCTGGGGCTCGTAGTGCATGGGGGTCGGGGCTCTGCAAATCGAATAAATGCTTATCAATGCTGGACATGGAAATGACCTTGCAAGGTCCTGACCCACTGGCCTGGAGAGTGAAGGGGTAACCCAGGGGCCATGGGGTCCCAGTGGAAACATCTGTCTGGGGGGGACAGGGCGGATGCCAAACAGATAAGACACATCTGGAGGAAAACATATACTATGACTCATACACTCCAGGAATGTATGTATACTATTACTGAGGTGTTAGCAGGTGGTCTGGAGAACCGACGTTGCCTGAAGAAATGATATGCACCGCTGCACTTTATCTACTACCACAGAGCTACATTTCATCACTGACACCGCATCCACAACTGAGAGGAATAGGAGTCATTATAATGTGGGAGGAATCTGGCCTCCTCAGTGTGTTTGGGTGAACCTTGACAGAAAGCTTTAAAACACAAAACCAAGGCTTGGCGAATCGTTGGTGTGCTTGGCAAAGGAATATTGCTTACGAAGATCAAGATTGGGTTTTATGAAGTGCTGCTATCCCTTAATTGCTTTTTGGTTGTATTTGCAATTTCTCACCCACCATTATTCATGTTCCTGTGATGGAGAGAGAACAAAGAGTTGTGTAGAACAGTATGGGACAACTGCAACTGGAGTCAGCTCTGAATCCGTTTCATGGGGATCTATGAAAATATTTTGAACTGTAAAAATATATTTGAATTATCAAGATTTCTTTCATTTTATATTTTACTGTAGCACAGAATAATAGAGGATCTCCTATCATTTTCTTCAGCTCATTTTAATCACAGCACCCAACTTCTAGGTAGCACTATACCAGTTTTGTCATTTCAATCACTGACAGAGAACTTACGATGAAGTTGGTACAGGTCAAAGTCATTATCCCAGTGTTATCTTACAAACAGATGGGTCTGGGTCTTTCTATATCCCCATAGGAACTCTGGACCACTGGACCAAGAATCTGGAGTAACACAAACCTTAATTGAACTGAAACACAGATTGTAATATTCCCCCATGACTGACCCACAGCAGCTGTCCATGATGCAACAGTATCTTTTTACCCACTTGTTTACAGTTAACAAGGGAGTGTGGTTAGTTGGAGTCTATCCCTGACATCATCTGGACAGTGTTTCATCATCTTTGGGATTCAATTTGGTGTC
Organism: Salvelinus namaycush; assembly: GCF_016432855.1. Lineage (NCBI taxonomy): Eukaryota > Metazoa > Chordata > Actinopteri > Salmoniformes > Salmonidae > Salvelinus > Salvelinus namaycush. The sequence goes on along the minus strand of NC_052336.1, from coordinate 20,181,158 downwards.
CATGTTACCCTTCCCCAGGGAGGTGTGATTGGAGAGGTGAGGCCCTCTGTAAGCCACAGTAAGGGGGAGACCGCAGGCATATTGATTAAATAAATGTTTTTCCTCATAAATTTACACACAATACCCCATAATGACAAAGCGAAAACAGGTTTTTAGAAATGTTAGCAAATGTATAAAAACTTCAAAACAGATACCTTAATTACATAAGTATTCAGACCCTTTGCAATGAGACTCGAAATTGAGCTCAGGTGCATCCTGTTTCCATTGATCATCCATGAGATTTTTCTACAACTTGATTGGAGTCCACCTGTGGTAAATTCAATTGACTGTACATGATTTGGAAAGGCACACACCTGTCTATATAAGGTCCCACAGTTGACAGCGCATGTCAGAGCAAAAACCATGAGGTTGAAGGAATTGCCCGTAGAGCTCTGAGACAGGATTGTGTCGACGCACAGATCTGGGGAAGAGTACCAAAACATTTCTGCAGCATTAAAAATCCCCAAGAACACAGTGGCCTCCATCATCCTTGAATAGAAGAAGTTTGGAATCACCAAAACTCTTCCTGGAGCTGGCCGCCCGGCCAAACTGAGCAATATGGGGAAGAAGGACCTTGGTCAGGGATGTGACGGCAGGGACTGGGAACTAGTCAGGATCGAGGGAAAGATGAACGGTGCAAAGTATAGAGAGATCCTTGATGAAAACCTGCTCCAGAGCGCTCAGGACCAGAGACGAGGGCAAAAGTTCACCTACAACCAGGACAATGACCCTAAGCACACAGCCAAGACAATGCAGGAGTGGCTTTGGGACAAGTCTCTGAAGGTCCTTGAGTGGCCTAGCCAGAGCCCGGACTTGAACCCAATCGAACATCTCTGGAGAGACCTCAAAATAGCTGTGCAGCGATACTTTCCATCCAACCTGACAGAGTTGAGAGGATCTGCATAGAATGAAGAGAAACTCCCCAAATACAGGTGTGCCAAGCTTGTCGCGTCATACCCAAGAAGTCTTGAGGCTGTTATCGCTGCCAAAGGTGCTTCTACATTGTACTGAGTCTGAATACCTATGTGATATTTCAGTTTTCTTTTTATACATTTGCAAAAATGTATAAAAAGCTGTTTTTGCTTTGTCATTATGGGGTATTGTATGTAGATCAATTTTAGAATAAGGCTGTAATGTGGAAAAAGTCAAGGGGTCTGAATACTTTCCGAATGTACTGTATGTATATATTTTTTATTGTAGTCTCGAGAGTACAGAATATTTATCATACTTACGTTGGTGCGGCTGGCTCATCATCTTCGTCACAAGGGGAGCACAAAAACAACAAAGTACTGAATAAAGGGTCTGAATACTTATGTAAATATGATATTTCAGTTTTTATTTTTTATAAATTTGCAAAAATTTATAAAAACATGTTTTTGCTTTGTCGTTATGGGGTATTGTGTGTAGAAAAAGTCAAGGGGTCTGAATAGTTTCCGAATGCACTGTATGTGAGTGATAGCTGTGGATCTGGACTGATCTGGACTGACCACTAATGATGTATGCCAGAGATAATCAACTAACCATACAAAGCATGTGTAAGATGGCGCAGACGTTTTAAGTGCTCCCAACCGATTGTGTTTTTTTGTTTATCTGCGTTGTTTGTAACTTATTTTTTTACTATTTTGTACATAATGTTGCCGCTACCGGCTCTTATGGCCGAAAGGAACTTCTAGACATCAGGACTGCGATTACTCACCATGGACTAGCAGAATCCTTTTTCTTCCTTCATGACTCTGACAAACCCGAGGTGGAGGATATACGGCTCCCTCGGGAACAGGCCCCGACCCCAGTGATCTGCGTGAAGAGGAGGAGAAGAAAGAGAGGCCTGAGGGCGAGCTGCCTTCTGAGGAGTCGGAGGTGATCGAATAAACCCCGACTCCCCTCAATTCTGCTAGCAAACATGCAATCTTTGGACAATAAAATGGATGAGTTATTGGGAAGATTAAACTACCAACGGGACATTAAAAACGGTAACATCTTATGCTTCACGGAGTCGTGGCTGAACGATGACAATATCAACATATAGCTGGCTGGTTATACGATGTACCAGCAGGATAGAACAACGACGTCTGGTAAGACAAGGGGCGGTGGTCTATGTATTTTTGTAAACAACAGCTGGTGCACGATATCTAAGGAAGTCTTGAGCTATTGCTCGCCTGAGGTAGAGTTTCTCATGATAAGTTGCAGACCACATTACCTACCGAGAGAGTTTTCATCTACAGTATATTCTTTGTAGTTGTTTACATACCACCACAGTAAGAGGCTGGCACTAAGATAGCATTGAATGAGCTGTATTCCGCCATAGGAAAACAAGACAACGCTCACCCAGAGGCGGTGCTACTAGTAACCAGGGACTTTAATGCAGGGAAACTTAAATCAGTTTTACCAAATTTCTATCAGCATGTTAAATGGGTAACCAGAGGGAAAAGAACTCTGGACCACCTATACTCCACACAGAGATGCATACAAAGCTCTCCCTCGCCCTCCATTTGGCAAATCTGACCATAATTCCATCCTCCTGATTCCTGCTTACAAGCAAAAATTAAAGCAGGAAGCACCAGTGACTAGATCAATAACAAAGTGGTCAGATGAAGCAGATGCTAAGCTACAGGACTGTTTTGCTAGCACAGACTGGAATATATTCCGGGATTCCTCCAATGGCATTGAGGAGTACACCACATCTGTCATTGGCTTCATCAATAAGTGCATCGATGATGTCGTCCCCACAGTGACCGTACATACATACCCCAACCAGAAGCCATGGATTACAGGTAGCATCCGCACTGAGCTAAAGCCTAGAGCTGCCGCTTTCAAGGAGCAGGACTCTAACCCGGAAGCTTATAACTAATCCTGTTATGCCCTCCGATGAACCATCAAACCGGCAAAGCGTCAATACAGGACTAAGATCGAGTCGCACTACACCAGCTCTGACGCTCGTCGGATGTGGCAGGGCCTGCAAACCATTACAGACTACAAAGGGAAGCACAGCCGAGAGCTGCCCAGTGACAGGAGCATACCGGACAAGCTAAACTACTTCTATGTTCGCTTCGAGGCAAATAACACTGAAACAGGCATGAGTGCACCAGCTGTACCGGAAGACTGTGTGATCACGCTCTCCGCAGCCGATGTGAGTAAGACCTTTAGACAGTTCAACATTCACAAGGCCGCAGGGCCAGACGGATAACCAGGATGTGTACTGCGAACATGCACTGACCAACTGCGAGCATGCACTGACCAAGTGTCTTCACTGACATTTTCAACCTCTCCCTGTCCGAGTCTGTAATACCAACATGTTTCAAGCAGACCACCATAGTGCTTGTACCCAAGAACACTAAGGTAACCTGCCTAAATGACTACCAACCATAGCACTCACATCTGTAACCATGAAGTGCTTTGAAAGGCTGGTCATGGCTCACATCAACACCATCATCCCAGAAACCCTAGACCCACTCCAATTTGCATACCGCCCCAACAGATCCACAGATGATGCCGTCTCTGTTGCACTCCACACTGCCCTTTCCCACCTGGACAAAAGAAACCCTTATGTGAGAATGCTATTCATTGACTACAGCTGAGCGTTCAACACCATAGTGCCCTCAAAGCTCATCAATAAGCTAAGGACCCTGGGACTAAACACCTCCCTCTGCAACTGGATCCTGGACTTCCTGACGGGCCGCCCCCAGGTGGTAAGGGTAGGTAACAACACACCCACCACGCTGATCCTCAACACAGGGGCCCCTCAGGAGTGCGTGCTCAGCGCCTCCTGTACTCTGTGTTCACTCATGACTACATGGCCAGGCACAACTCCAACACCATCATTAAATTTGCCGATGACACAACAGCCTGACCACTGAAAACGACGAGAAAGCCTATAGGGAGGAGGTCAGAGACCTGGCCGTGTGGTGCCAGGACAACAACCTCTCCCTCAACATGATCAATACAAAGGAGATGATTGTGGACTACAGGAAAAAGAGGATCGAGCATACCCCCATTCTCATCGACAGGGCTGCAGTGGAGCAGGTTGAGAGTTTCAAGTTCCTTGGTGTCCACATGACCAAAAAACTAACAAGCGGGCACAACCAAACCTATTCCCCCTCACGAAACTGAAAAGATTTGGCATGGGTCCTCAAAATCCTCAAAAGGTTCTACACCTGCGCCATCGAGAGCATCCTGACTGGTTGCATCACTGCTTGGTATGTCAACTGCTCTGCCTCCGACCGCAAGGCACTACAGAGGGTAGTGCGAACGGCCCAGTACATCACTGGGGCCAAGCTTCCTGCCAGGCGGTGTCAGAGGAAGGCCCTAAAAATTGTCAAAGACTCCAGCCACCCTAGTCTTAGACTGTTCTCTCTGCTACCACACAGCAAGCGGTACCGGAGCTCCAAGTCTAGGTCCAAGATGCTTCTAAACAGCTTCCACCCCCAAACCATAAGACTCCTGAACATCTAGTCAAATGGCTACCCATACTACTCGCATTTCCCCCCCCCCCCCCCCCCCCCCTCCACACCACTGCCACTATATGCATAGTCACTTTAATTAACTCTACCTACATGTACATACTACTTCAACTAACCGGTGCCCCCACACATTGACTCTGTACCGGCACCCCCCTGTATATATTGTTATTTTTTACTGCTGCTTTTTAATTACTTGTTACTTTTATCTCTTATTCTGATCTGAAACTGCACTGTGTAACGGCTGTCGTAGTCGTTCTCCTCCTCAGACGAGGAGGAGCATGGATCGGACCAAGATGCGGAGTGGTAAGTATTCATGTTTTAATGGAAAAACAACAAACACTACAAATTACAAAACCCAACAAACGTGACTAACCTGAAACAGTCCTGTGTGGCCCAAACACTGACACAGGAACAAACACCCACAAAACATACGTGAAACCCTGGCTGCCTTAGTATGATTCTCAATCAGGGACAACGATTCACAGCTGTCTCTGATTGAGAATCATACCAGGCCGAACACAAAATCCCAACATAGAAAATCAAACCTAGACCAACCCACCCAACTCACGCCCTGACCAACTAAAACAAATACATGACAAAGGAAAACAGGTCAGGAACGTGACAGAACCCCCCCCTTAAGGTGCGAACTCCGGGCGCACCAGCACAAAGTCTAGGGGAGGGTCTGGGTGGGCGTCTGTCCACGGTGGCGGCTCTGGCGCTGGTCGTGGTCCCCACCCCACCATAGTCAACCCCCGCTTCCGTGGCCTCCTCCCAATATTCACCCTCCATGTCAATCCCACTATTCCAAAGGGCAGTAACAGACTGAGGGGTAGCACCTGACTGAGGGGTAGCACCTGACCGAGGGGTAGCACCTGACCGAGGGGTAGCACCTGACTAAGGGGCAGCACCGGATTAAGGGGCAGCACCAGGATAAGGGGCAGCACCAGGATAAGGGGCAGCTCCGGACTGAGGGACGGATCCTGGCTGGATGACTCTGGCGGGTCCTGGCTGGCGGAAGGCTCTGGCGGATCCTGGCTGGCGGAAGGCTCTGGCGGATCCTGGCTGGCGGAAGGCTCTGGCGGATCCTGGCTGGCGGAAGGCTCTGGCGGATCCTGGCTGGCGGAAGGCTCTGGCGGATCCTGGCTGGCGGAAGGCTCTGGCGGATCCTGGCTGGCGGAAGGCTCTGGCGGATCCTGGCTGGCGGAAGGCTCTGGCGGATCCTGGCTGGCTGGACGGCTCTGGCTGGTCCTGGCTGGACGGCTCTGGCTGGTCCTGGCTGGACGGCTCTGGCTGGTCCTGGCTGGACGGCTCTGGCTGGTCCTGGCTGGACGGCTCTGGCTGGTCCTGGCTGGACGGCTCTGGCTGGTCCTGACTGGCTGGCGGCTCTGGCAGCTCCTGACTGGCTGGCGTCTCTGGCAGCTCCTGACTGGCTGGCGTCTCTGGCAGCTCCTGACTGGCTGGCGTCTCTGGCAGCTCCTGACTGGCTGGCGTCTCTGGCAGCTCCTGACTGGCTGGCGTCTCTGGCAGCTCCTGACTGGCTGGCGTCTCTGGCAGCTCCTGACTGGCTGGCGTCTCTGGCAGCTCCTGACTGGCTGGCGTCTCTGGCAGCTCCTGACTGGCTGGCGTCTCTGGCAGCTCCTGACTGACGGACGGCTCTAGCGGCTCCTGACAGACGGGCGGCTCTAATGGCTCGGGACAGACGGGCGGCTCTAATGGCTCGTGGCAGACGGATGGCTCAGATGGCGCTGGGCAGACAGATGGGTCAGATGGCGCTAGGCAGACAGATGGCTCAGACGGCGCTGGGCAGACGGATGGCTCAGATGGCGCTGGGCAGACGGATGGCTCAGACGGCGCTGGGCAGACGGATGGCTCAGACGGCGCTGGGCAGACGGATGGCTCAGACGGCGCTGGGCAGACGGATGGCTCAGACGGCGCTGGGCAGACGGATGGCTCAGACGGCGCTGGGCAGGCAGGCAGCTCTGACCCGCTGAGGCGCACAGTAGGCCTGGTGCGTGGTGCCGGAACTGGTGGTACCGGACTGGAGACACGCACCTCAAGGCTAGTGCGGGGAGCAGGAACAGGGCACACTGGACTCTCGATGCGCACTATAGGCCTGGTGCGTGGTACCGGCACTGGTGGTACCGGGCTGAGGGCACGCACCTCAGGGCGAGTGCGGGGAGAAGGAACAGTGCGTACAGGGCTCTGAGGACGCACAGGAGGCTTGGTGCGTGGTGCCGGAACTGGAGGCACTGGGCTGGAGACACGCACCACAGGGAGAGTGCGTGGAGGAGGAACAGGGCTCTGGAAACGCACTGGAAGCCTGGTGCGTGGTGTTGGCACTGATGGTACTGGGCTGGGGTGGGAAGGTGGCGCCGGATATACCGGACCGTGAAGGAGTACACGCGCTCTTGAGCACCGAGCCTCCCCAACCCTACCAGGTTGAATGGTCCCCGTAGCCCTGCCAGTGCGGCGAGGTGGAATAGCCCGCACTGGGCTATGCAGGCGAACCGGGGACACCACCTGTAAGGCTGGTGCCATGTACGCCGGCCCGAGGAGACGTACTGGAGGCCAGATACGTTGGGCCGGCTTCATGGCACCCGGCTCGATGCCCAACCTAGCCCTCCCAGTGCGGCAAGGTGGAATAGCCCGCACTGGGCTAAGCACGCGTACTGGGGACACCGTGCGCTCCACCGCATAACACGGTGTCTGACCAGTACGACGCCCTCTCACTCCACGGTAAGCCCGGGGAGTTGGCTCGGGTATCCAACCCGGCTTCGCCACACTCCCCTTTAGCCGCCCCCCAAGACATTTTTGGGTGAGCCTCTCGGGCTTCCAGCCTCTCTTACGTGCTGCCTCCTCAATCCACCGCTCCTGGGCTGTGGCTGCCTCCTTCTCCTCCCGAGAGCGGCGATTCTCTCCAACCTTTGCCCAGGGTCCTCTCCCGTCTAGGATTTCCTCCCATGTCCATTCCTCTTCTTTCCATTGCTGTTGTTCTTGCCTTCCTTCTCCAATCCGCTTGGTCCTGTTTTGGTGGGTGTTTCTGTAACGGCTGTCGTAGTCGTTCTCCTCCTCAGACGAGGAGGAGCATGGATCGGACCAAGATGCGGAGTGGTAAGTATTCATGTTTTAATGGAAAAACAACAAACACTACAAATTACAAAACCCAACAAACGTGACTAACCTGAAACAGTCCTGTGTGGCCCAAACACTGACACAGGAACAAACACCCACAAAACACACGTGAAACCCTGGCTGCCTTAGTATGATTCTCAATCAGGGACAACGATTCACAGCTGTCTCTGATTGAGAATCATACCAGGCCGAACACAAAATCCCAACATAGAAAATCAAACCTAGACCAACCCACCCAACTCACGCCCTGACCAACTAAAACAAATACATGACAAAGGAAAACAGGTCAGGAACGTGACACACTGTCGGTTAGGGGCTCGTAAGTAAGCATTTCACTGTAAGGTCTACAGTTTGGTTTTCCCCTAAACAACCACAGTCAACAACAACAACAAATGAAACAGAATTATGGTGAGTTTCTCCTTCTCGTTTCTCATTATTCCAAGGCTTTATGCTAATGTTGGCTGTTTACTCTCAAGTGCAGGTGGAAGTCATTCTCTTTATATTTAATTGTATATGGTACATGTCCATGTACCTCAATTTATTGCTTTGATTCACCTCCCCATTTAATTCAGCTCGGGGTTGATTCCGTTTTTTCTTTATCAAGTCCTTTTTTATTGCATTAGCATCCATTTATTTTTCCAATATGGAGACATTTGCCTCAATGAATACTAATTCTGCCAGCCTCAATTCATTATAGGTTGGACACATTTCCTCCATAAAATCTGTTTTTAATGTTCTCTGATTCCTTGAAAGTTATAATATTTTATCCTGTGCTCATTGATCTGGCTGTGACACGGAATACAAACAGTCCAGTGTTGGCTCTTGACCAGAGAGATGGGCCAGGGCTTCAGTAGCAGTCTCCTTGGTTGGGGTCATAATGTGTTAGATTCCTGTCATCTCTTAACCTGCTATGTCCTCCTGCCAATCAAGAGGTGAATTACCTGATGGTTTGCTGATCTGGAGGACATCCAAGTCTATGTGGTTGTCTAATGTAAATAACAAGGGTCCGTCTGGAAGCAATGGAGCCATTTGGCCAGACTTTACTCAAAATAATAATGTTATGAAATACCTGATGGCTTGACTCTGTTTTTATCCATGTTGTGGTTACCCAACTAAAGACAAAAGTTTCCATTAACAAAAATGCGGCAATGAGAAGGTACTGTAAGGTAACAATGAATAACTTGGGTCTTAGGATGAACCACAGTGACTGAGGCATTCAATCATTCCAAAATAAGCAAAGTACCAGAGTACAAAAAAAACATACAGTAAGCAATACATATCAGAGCACATGCTGTATGGATTCTATACAATGAGAGGACAGTGAGAGGCCATAACCATGAATCCTCTGCAGTAACACTGCTGAATGTTCTCCAGTGAGAGACTTGTGGCCTCAGGTCAATAAATCTTCTCTGTTCCACTTTGAGGATTTTTCGGGGCCAAACTGACGAGTCCGTCTTGTCCTTTTTGACAGCGTCCGTGTTCCATAGTCCTTGGCCCTGCCTGTGTGCTGGGTGGAGAGGTGGAGCAGGGTCATACTGCTACGCAGTAGAGGTAAATTGGATGTGTCACACAGCTCTCTCGGATCCAGATGGTGGAGTGATGCCCCCAGGACTGGCCTCTCCTCCTCACACCCTCCACTGAGATCTGAATTATAGGTGGAAAATACTATCTGCCACATATTGTTTCCCAGCACAGTCACCATATGTTCCTGCTGTCCCTGTTACAAGGCCCTCAACACCATCCCGACACCCTTAGACACTCTCTCACTCTCACGTCAATGCAATAGCACACTAACACTAACTAACAAATACTCACACAACTTTCTTTTGAAAAAAGTAATTGATTTTTGGTTCAAGTCAATGGCTTTCTATCGAATATTTGTCAGCAAGGCTGTTCACTTGGAAATGGAAATCCAAAACAAAAGTGAGCATGAAATGTTAGCATGACTCTTTGTGCAGGCCTAATGATACATTCATTTGGACTGCAACACAGGGGATTGCACTTCCGAAGAACACGTTCCTTACAGTTTTGAAACTGCAGTTAAAGTGCAGTAACTGCAGTCGACTGTGATATTTTGGACTGCAATCTTTTTTCAGAAGGGTGAAACACTGATGATCTTGATGTATAATGAAAAGTAAGGCTTAGCTTTGCAAAATACAGTACTGCAGCAACACCTCTCGTCAATCTCCTGCTTTTTTATTACTTCTTACTATCCCTATTAAGCTGTACTGCAGCAGACTTTAACAACACCTTGATTGACAGAGGGAAAGGTTTACATGAAGTTTGATCTCAGGGTTGGCTCCTGTCTTGCTCTCTCGTCTCTGCTGTTGTGAGTTGGTGTAAAAGTGTCTGTGTGTTTAAATGTCAGCGCTCCAGTCATAACTCTCTGGCCAGGCCTGAGTAAGCTGCCTGCTCTTTTCATTTGCAGGTCTACTGCCTGAGGCCTAGCTGGGGCAGGCTATGATTTAGATTATATTTGTGCTCTTAGCTAATTGATTTAGGCTGGGCCTCCTTCCCCTATTGTCAGGCTGTCGGGTCCTCTGCCTGGCCCTGTAAAACTGCATTAGCATTATAACTGATAGATTGGCAACACCGTCCACACTCCTCTCTGTGCACTCCTATCCAGCAGCAGCCTATCCCTATAGCCGGGCCCAGTTGCCACTGCCCGGCAAGAGAGTAAATGGACTTTGGCGGGAATCTGATTAGGCAGTAGTTTACTTGGTTAGAGATAGAGGATCAGGAGCAGCAGAGAGAGCCCATTAAACAATGCTGATCCTTAGATAACCCTTATCCAATTAGAGCTGCAGAACACAGTCCATTTATCCATTACACTGGTGGTGGCGCCATGAAAAATGCATTATGCATGTTTTAACCAGTGTTTATACTCCTAATATTTATTCTCTGACATTGTATCAGGTTGGATAACAATAATATGTACATACATTTTTGTTCTCTAGTTCTTCATAGGGGTTATCATCTTTATGTAGCCTACTGATGGACTCACCATACAGATTACTGATCTGTTTTTATTTACCATGTACAAATAAAAGCTGGCTTACCAGAGCTATAAGCTAGCTAGCTCACCAACAGCTCTCCTTCACCCCTGAAATGTTCAGCATGCATAAAACAGTCTAACTGCTGCTCTGAAGAGGTGCCTGGCGGTTGGCAACAGCTGTAGTGCCACTGCAGTTCAAGGTGACATAGTCTTTGGTTATGTACTTTAACAGAGTAACGGTCCTCTGGGGGGCCATTTGAGGAAGCACTTAAGCTGACCGGGTGATACTTGGAATGATTAGTGGGTTTTTACTCTAATTGTATTTTTTTGTTGCAATGCTTATCAGCAGCTTGAGTCATCTCTTTAAAAAGTTATTTACCATTTCAATGCTACGAGGATGATATTCTCAGTGCCAAATCACTGCAATAACCTCATAGATAGATAGCATAGTACTTTATTTCTTATGTATTTTGTTGCCTGCGATGACTTTGAATAGTTGGGATGTAGCTTTTCTCTTTGTAGCCATTCATTATATGGTAGCTAGGTCTAACCCGTGTTTACTTACCCAATAAGAAGAAAAAGGGGGATTCAGGTCAATGAACAATTACTTATGTAGACAGAAGGCATAACTTACTATCTCCTCCAAGTCCCGGGCGCCGAAGACGTGGATGTCGATTATGGCAGCCCCCCGCACCTCTCTGATTAGGTATCCTCCTTTCCTATTTAGTGCTTCCAGACAGAGAAGGGCAAAGATGGCCACTCTTTGTTGTTGTTTCACATTGTAGAGAAAGAAGAAATGCCGTTGCAATTAAACTTTTTAACTATTTCCACTGGGGGGGGGTCAACGTAAATTGTCTGGGTGGCCATTTGATTAATTGTTCAGCAGTCTTATGGCTCGATGGTAGAAGCTGTTAAGGAGCCTTTTGGTCCTAGCCTTAGTGCTCCGGTACCGCTTGCCGTGCGATAGCAGAGAGAACAGTCTATGACTTGGGTGACTGGTCTTTGAATTTATTTTGGCCCTTCCTCTGACACGGCTAATATATAGGTCTTGGATGGCAGGAAGCTTGGCCCCAGTGATGTACTGGGCCATATGCACTACATTCTGAAGCGCCTTACGGACAGATGCTGAGCAGTTGCCATACCAGGCGGTGATGCAACCGGTCAGGATGCTCTCGATGGTGCAGCAGTATAACTTTTTGAGGATCTGGGGACCCATGCCAAATCTTTTCAGTCTTGTGAGGGGGAAAAGGTGTTGTCGTGCCCCCTTCACGACTGTCTTTGTGTGTTTGGACCATGATAGTTTGTTGGTGATGTGGACACCAAGGAACTTGAAACTCTCAACCGGCTGCACTACAGCCCCGTCAATGTTAATGGGGACCTGTTCTGCCCACCTTTTCCTGTAGTCCATGATCAGCTCCTTTGTCTTGCTCACATTAAGGGAGAGGTTGTTGTCCTGGCACCACACCGCCAGGTCTCTGACCTCCTCCCTATAGGCTGTCTCATCGTTGTCAGTGATCAGGCCTACCACTTTTGTGTCGTCAGCAAACTTAATGATGGTGTTGGAGTTGTGTTTGACCATGCAGTTGTGGGTGAACAGGGAGTACAGAAGGGGACTGAGCACGGCCCTCCTGAGGGGCCCCATTGTTGAGGGTCAGCATGGCATATGTTGTTGCCTACTCTTACCACCTGGGGGTTTGCCTGTCAGGAAGTCCAGGATCCAGTTGCAGAGGGAGGTATTTAGTCCCAGGGTCCTTAGCTTAGCTTTCCATCTTTTCTTCAAGCGAATGACGGGGATTTAGTCCTGGTCTCGAGAAAGCAGTATATCCTTCGAATCAGACTCGTTAAAGAAAAAATCTTTGTCCAGTTCGAGGTGAGTAATCGCTGTTCTGATGTCCAGAAGCTCTTTTCGGTCATAAGAGACAGCAGCAGCAACATCATGTACAAAACAAGTTACAAACAATGCGAAAAAAAGAAAAAAAATAGCACAGTTGGTTAGGAGCCCGTAAAATGGCAGCCATCCCCTCTGGCACCATTAGGTATCAGGTGAAGTGGATCCTGGTTCAGAAGGTCGGGTACAGTGCCGTTACAGCTGGCTCTATATCTGTCACTGTTGGCCAAGTGATCTGGGTGTTTTCCTGAGACATGCTGAAAGCCTGATGATAATGGATAGGTGGTTGAGCTCCTCTATGACCACTGCTCTCTCACAAGCCTCTCTCATCCAGTTCTGGAGAGCTCATCACACAGGGCCCTCCAAGGGACTCTGAATGATCGGCTATGAAAAGCCAACTGACATTTACTCCTGAGGTGCTGACCTGTTGCACCCTCGACAACCACTGTGATTATTATTATTTGACCCTGCTGGTCATCTATGAACATTTGAACATCTTGGCCATGTTCTGTTCTAATCTCCACCCGGCACAGCCAGAAGAAGACTGGCCACCCCTCATAGCCTGGTTCCTCTCTAGGTTTCTTCCTAGGTTCTGGCCTTTCTAGGGAGTTTTTCCTAGCCACTGTGCTTCTACACCTGCATTGCTTGCTGTTTGGGGTTTTAGGCTGGGTTTCTGTACAGCACTTTGAGATATCAGCTGATGTAAGAAGGGCGTTATAAATCAATTTGATTTGACTCTGAGTGGATTTTGAGTGAGATACTTTGTGCTTTGAGTATAAGGGGACATTGTGATACTCCCTGTGGAGTATCACAAAAACAGTGGCAATTGTTACTGAGTGGACTATTCTGGCTAAATAAATATAAAAACATACAAGGTACAAGAGGTAAGTTGTCGTTGCATGGACAAGCAGCAGGTCATCTGGAGTTCCACACTCCACAGGGGGACAGTTAGTGTTAGAATGTAGTCAAAGTAGAACTAACACCCTCAGGAGTCTACTATGTCAGGGCATGTCAGATCTCAGGAACAAAGACTGGTTCTGTATTTACAGGGGTAGGTGAAAGACATTCTCATTGTAAAAAAGGTGTCTGAAATCCTGACAGTTCTGGGTCGTGTTAAACTATATTTCAAAATAATTTGAAGTCCCTGGCACAAGATATACAACAGAGGCTAAGGCAGTTAACCCACTGTTCCCCGGGCACCGAAGACGTACATGTCAGAGGAGATGGGTTAAATGTGGAAGACACATTTCAGTTGAAGGCATTCAGTTGTACAACTGACTAGGTATCCCCCTTTCCCTTTCTCTTACAGCCTGCATTGCTGTACTCACATATAATCGCATTTACTGAGAAAAAAACTCGTTCAAGGTCAGGTTTCTTGCAGAGTAACATGACAGCAAGACAGGCTGTGTCCATTCTGCCAATATGAGAGGCTGCATGCCTTCTCTCTACATCTTGCTAGTTCATTTCTATCAATCTTATTGAATGGTGATGTATAGCCCTAATGAAGCCAGACAGCGATGCCTGGTGGTCCTCCCGTACTGAGAGTGAGAGATTGAGAGCCTCTCTGTAAATGAGCTGCCATCTCTATCACCAGGCTGATGCACAGTGCAGGCAGCAGCACCACGCCAAGCCTGGGATACAGCAGGGGCGTGGGCTCCTTGTGCCGTGTGTCCTGGATGCCGCTGCTTGCTCTCTCTTGGTCTCTCCCTGGGAGATGTATTCTCACTGTTCCCCCAAAGAAAAGGGGATATTGCGCTTCCTTGTTGTTGGGAAATGGGCTGCCTCCTGTGACAAACTGCTCTAGAATATGCAGTCATCAGGACAGGCCACAGTAATTAAGACTGAAGTTTGAGGAATAGCCTTTGTGATCCACAGTCAGACCTCGAAACACCTCCGGTGATGAGAAATCATATCTTTCCCCACAGGAGTTTAACTTTGTGTGATAGAACAGATTTTTTGTCTGAATGATGATCTTTAATCCTTTAGATGTGGCAGATCCTGTTGATGAAAGTGGGCCATGGTAGACAAATGGCAATCAATACAGTACCCTGAGGGTTGCACTGTAGACTCAATGTGCCAAATGGATGAACAGGGAAGTTTTTCCATGTTATTAATTCCACTTACTGAGACTGAGCCAGGTCATTAGCTGTTTATCAAGAACGATGCTGGCACCTACTTCAAAAACATCATTTTAATTACTACACACAAATGAAGGGATTTTGTGGTACCAAAAAGAGTAGGCCAGCACTAACTGTGTTTTCATCCGTCTCTTATAGGCTGGTGGTGAGGAAAAGACCTAAGCAGGAATCGCAGACCCTCAATAACCATTTTTTTTTTAAAGCAAGCAGTGCTGGGCTTTGTCGTAAAAAAAAAATAAAGACGGTAAATGCTGGGGTTGTGATTTGCTCGGCCTGTCCAGGCTGAAATGAGGAGACGAGAGTCTGTGTTTTAATTAACTTCTCTCTCCTCCGGTACACACAGAGGACAGAAGTCCAGTATAAATCACCAGAGACAACACCAATCTGCCACTTTATAAGAGCACACCACGCACACCCTTTGACAAACTACACGTCAGCTCCTCAATCATAAAGAAAGAAATCTTTTTTTTTTTAATCTGCACTTTGACGATGTCACAAGATATTTTTATATTTTCTGCTGGCTCGAATTGCCTAAAAAGTATGTGCTGATCTGGAGATCTGCTCTTGTTGGGAAAGAGATGAGAGCTTTATGTTAAACACCACAGGGAAAATAATACATGAACAGCATATAAACCAACACAGTCATACATATAAACTCAGCAAAAAAAGAAATGTCCTCTCACTGTCAACTGCGTTTATTTTCACAAACTTAACATGTGTAAATATTTGTATGAACATAAGATTCAACAACAGACATAAACTGAACAAGTTCCACAGACATGTGACTAACAGAAATTTAATATGTCCCTGAACAAAGGGGGGTGGGGGGGGGGTCAAAATCAAAAGTAACAGTCAGTATCTGGTGTGGCCACCAGCTGCATTAAGTACTGCAGTGCATCTCCTCCTCATGGACTGCACCAGATTTGCCAGTTCTTGCTGTGAGATGTTACCCCACTCTTCCACCAAGGCACCTGCAAGTTCCCGGACATTTCTGGGGGAATGGCCCTAGCCCTCACCTTCCTATCCAACAGGTCCCGGACGTGAGATCCGGGCTCTTCGCTGGCCATGGCAGAACACTGACATTCCTGTCTTGCAGGGAATCACGCACAGAACGAGCAATATGGCTGGTGGCATTGTCATGCTGGAGGGTCATGTCAAGATGAGCCTGCAGGAAGGGTACCACATGAGGAAGGAGGATGTCTTCCCTGTAACGCACAGCGTTGAGATTGCCTGCAATGACAACAAGCTCAGTCCGATGATGTTGTGACACACCGCCCCAGACCATGACGGACCCTCCACCTCCAAATCGATCCCGCTCCATAGTACAGGCCTCGGTGTAACTCTCATTCCTTCGACGATAAACGCGAATCCGACCATCACCCCTGGTGAGACAAAACCGTGACTCGTCAGTGAAGAGCACTTTTTGCCAGTCCTGTCTGGTCCAGCAACGGTGGGTTTGTGCCCATAGGCGACGTTGTTGCCGGTGATGTCTGGTGAGGACCTGCCTTACAACAGGCCTACAAGCCCTCAGTCCAGCCTCTCTCAGCCTATTGCGGACAGTCTGAGCACTAATGGAGGGATTGTGCATTCCTGGTGTTACTCGGGCAGTGGTTGTTGCCATCCTGTACCTGTCCCGCAGGTGTGATGTTCGGATGTACCGATCCTGTGCAGGTGTTGTTACATGTGGTCTGCCACTGCGAGGACAATCAGCTGTCCTGTCTTCCTGTAGCGCCGTCTTAGGCGTCTCACAGTACGAACATTGCAATTTATTGCCCTGCAGTCCTCATGCCTTCTTGCAGCATGCCTAAGGCACGTTCACGCAGATGAGCAGGGACCCTGGGCATCTTTCTTTTGGTGTTTTTCAGAGTCAGTAGAAAGGCCTCTTTAGTGTCCTAAGTTTTCATAACTGTGACCTTAATTGCCTACCGTCTGTAAGCTGTTAGTGTCTTAACGACTGTTCCACAGGTGCATGTTCATGCATTGTTTATGGTTCATTGAACAAGCTTGGGAAACAGTGTTTAAACCCTTTACAATGAAGATCTGTGAAGTCATTTGTATTTTTACGAATTATCTTTGAAAGACAGGGTCCTGAAAAAGGGACGTTTCTTTTTTTGCTGAGTTTATTGTAACAATGAATGGTTCAGTGGTTTCATGGTGGTCAAATGCAATTACGGTGTGCTCAAGAGAGGGATATATATTGCTATCATAAAAGCTGTATTTTAGTATAGGCTGGGTGGTGTTATACTCAGTGTATAACAATTGCCGTTTCTCTAAAAGAGGATAAGGTCAGGATCATCATTTAGTTTTTGTGGTTAATAATACTTGGTATTATTCTCTCGGTCGATGGTACTGTTATTGGGGTCTGGGCCAATCCTTAAAATGTCACGAGGAGTGACTTTAGCTCCGTTCTCACTCATATAAAGTGATAAATGTGACGACCTTAAATACCACCAAAAGAATACATATTTGTGTAACCTTTTCCGACATCAATGATGCCTTGCAGTACTTACTGTATATTGTGTCATAATATCAGGGTTCAGATGGACCTAAAAACTGTATTGTTAGGGGATCTGAAAAACCACTATCAGTCAATGGGAAATATCCTTATACTCTTGGGTAATGTATTTATTTTTAGGGCAATATCAGTAATGTTACAAATAGGGAGGTTCAAGACCCTCGTAAGAAATTACAGTAAAACGGAGGGATGTATTGAGAAAATAGCAAATTCCTGTTCATTAGTTTACTCCAATCAGGGAAGGGTGGTAGGGTTGGGCAAATACAAAAAAATAAGGGGGGTTAGAAATTATGCAAACTATAAAATTGATAAAACCCCAAATCTACCTGCAATATTAAATCTGAGATTCTCTTGAAATGCATCAATACTATTTTTGTGAATATAGATGAAACTAAAGGAAAATACTGTACAAACCCTTTCTTCAACTGACCGATAAACCCATGTATAATTCTGAGACCTGCTCAAAATGAATTATTATCTGACCAATATCCTCACCTCTTCAGCCCATTCATCTCTCGCTCACACACACACACACACACACACACACACACACACACACACACACACACACACACACACCACACACACCACACACACACACACACACACACACACACACACACACACACACACACAAACACAAACACACAGCTTTCTTATGTGAATTATCTGGACTTTTTGGGGAATAAAAATGAATTCCCATTCAAAATCCTATTTTCCCCTAACCCCTAAACCTAACCTTAACCTTTAAGTCTAAAATATAATTTTAACAAATTCTTGTTTTTCTACCTTTTCAGGACATTCTGGTGACTTGTCAGGACATTCTGGTCCTGATAATGTAGGAAAACATGTACACACACGCCAAGGACCACTACCAGCTCCATTCCCTGCCCAAAGCCACAAAAAGAAATGACCCTGTGCACAGAGCTGGAACCGTGGCCTTTGCAGAGCCTCCTGATTGACCTGCCAGATGGGTCGTGGAGTTCAGGCAACCTTTACATACCTTCTGTTGTCCCTACTTGGTGTTCTGTGGTATAAGAATTGTGGCCTTATGTGGCTTTTGGATCCAGACTTACCCACTGGTTACCTAATGTCAACACAATCAAAAGTCTTACCATGATTGGGTAAATGCACAGGTACGAAGTGTTAGAAAGGTTAACAGCTGAGAGATGTTAATCACAAAAGTGTAATGGTCAATTCAAAAATTGCTATTCCAATCAATAGGACAGCACCATGGGAGTAGTAGGTAATGAAATGTAAGAATGGGACCAAGTGTATTCATGCTAATTATTCATCCCCTGCCAGCCACATCCACTCCAAACCCATTCAGTCCCTCTCCAAATTAATCAAGAGCAATTCAATCTGCCCAGTGATTCAGGGAGTGTGATTTTGGACACGATATGGCTAAGCTGTAACATATTTACGATAGGGTTGATGGTTCTCTATGGATGGAAGCAACTTTGTAAATACATTACACACAAAGTCACTAATGGACATACAGTGGCAGCGGTTCAAACACTTAAGAGACACACCCTCGTCCACTTATCCTCGCCTTATGCCCTTGTGGGAATCCCCGTCGCCATCTTGGAGGGCGGTCCAAATGATTAGCCAAGCAAGGGAAGTTTGCAACGTAAGCCCTTGTTTTTAGTCGACTTTGCAAGTGTACAATTATGTTCACTCCGGGGCCTGAAACTCCCCATAATTCAATTTGTGACAATTGTTCATCCGCTAAGAAAAGTCCGCCAAAACTTTAAAACAATATCAACGGAGAAGTCAACATACAGGTTAAGTTAAAACGAATGTATAGTTTAATTGTGCTACTAATGCACATGACGGCACAAACACGTCCCGTAAAAGTAATGATGTTTTTGTTTGGTTATCTTTTGGAAATTGTAGAAATAAAACATTTTCCTTCTTCAGAAAATCCAGCTAGGCAGGCTAACGTTAGTTAGCTAATTAATTCGCTAGCTATCATACAGTAGGCGTATATTAATAATTATATAGTTAATATTATGCAATCATAATTGACTGTAGTGCATATAAAGCACCCACAAGCTAGCAGTGGCTGAAAACACAATCATCGCGGGATGAACGAGTGATGAATTTCCGGGCAAGGGCGGTCCATTTAAAAACTTGCCCTGCAAGTGTATACTCGTCAGACGTCATGATACGTCATCAGAAGTGTCCACTTAATTTGAGGGATGAGGGGCTAGGGTGTCTTTTAAGTGTTTGGACCACTAACAGTATGTCAGCACAAGCCAGTATGTCAGCACACTCGCACACAACCGAAGCCTATGATTCTCAATGACCATGGGTGACAAGTGATGCAGCACCAGTTCAGAGCACACATGGGAGGTGCTACAGTGACAGATGTATTTAATAATGCTTGCATGCATTGAAGCCACTATTTATGTGAATGATGCAACTGCAGTGTTGCCATAACCCCAATCACACAGTCATCCCTCACCGGCAGACACGAGGTTGTAGCTATTTCTAAAAATGCAATCTCCCTAAATCCCAATCTGCATCTGAGGATAAAGATGGATCATGGTGTCAATGAGCACTGACTCCAGACAGAAGAGGAGCCACACCAGGCTGGGGATAGTGGCATGTGGAGAACAACAATTCAGACAGCCTCTTCTCAGGGTCACCTCCATCCACTCCTGCCCCTCTGGAGAGAAAAAGAGGACTTGTCATCGTCCCCTTAAGCTGCTAATGACTAAAGCAGTGTGGAATGTCTTAGTTTTGTAGGCTTCCTGTGCATGTGATTTGGCAGGTATTTGTCAGAGAGCCTGCTCCTTCTCTAGTGATGGCCATTTGCCTTTCCTATTACAGCATCTTGAAAAATACAATTGGTAAATTTGAGGTTTATGGAATATAATGTTGGTGTCTACTACCATCTGGTGGCCAATATACTCTAGTTTGGTAGTGGCAAAATGAATGCTGACGTACACTGAGTGTACAAAACATTAAGAACACTTGAATCCAGCTATGATTCCTTATTGATTTCACTTATTAAATCCACTTCAATCATTGTAGATGAAGGGGAGGAGACAGGTTAAAGAAGGATTTTTAAGCCTTGAGACAATTGAGACATGGATTGCGTATGTGTGCCATTCAGAGCGTGAATGGGCAAGACAAAAGATTTAAGTGTCTTTGAACGGGGTATGGTAATGGTTGCCAGGAGCAACTCAATATTAGGAAGGTGTTCCTAATGTTTTGTACACTCAATGTAATTTGCTGCTGAAAAGTGAACCGCCCATCTAGCCTATATAATTTCAACAACTTTCAATGATTTTCTGAATTTAAATTAAAATTTTATTAAATGAAATAAACCAAAAACAGAGTTGGGTTATGTGGAAATCACCTTGGTCTAAATGTAACAGATCTCAGAGGTTTAGTCTGCTCATGACTGTTGCTTGTGTCCTGCACTGCAGTGCTCATGTACTCACAATTTCTGCCTGGGTAGTTGTTTGGGGTTTGAAGAAGGGCCACAGGGAAGTTTCTTTCTCTTGAGCTGCAGGGCAGGCCTTGTGACGGTGTGATTGGAGCTGACAGCACTGCATTCTCCTCGTTCAGTCAGCTGCACTCACTCATCTCTCGGTAACAGGCTTACTCCTCAGGGATTGCCTTGATTGTTTACTTTTAACGGTTGGCATGCTCAATGAATCCCATTCTGGTTGTCCAGTTGAATTTGAGGCCTTTTTCATCTTCCTCTCCTCTGACTGGACCCCCCTCTGTTCAGCCTCATCTCCCCACACAGCTGCCATTCTTAGATGAACTGAGAGGGGCTCGCTGCATCGTGATAGTTCCAAAGATTCCATCCATTAGAAGAAAAATAAATGTAGTAATTTAGCAGACACTCTTATCCAGAGCAACTTACAGCATCAATTAGGGTTAAGTGCCTTGCTCAAGGGCACATTGAATGATTTTTCACCTAGTTGGCTTGGGGAATCCAACCAGCGACCTTTCAGTTACTGGCCAAATGCTCATTAACCGCTAGGCTACCTGCCGCCCCATCCAAATCTTCAGTAGACAATTCACATATCATATAGCTTGTGAACTTGCGCCTGTCACAAGCACATTTACTATTATATTGACTGTAAGACATAATTAGCTGATGATCAGACTACCACCCAATAATTAAGTCCTGGTTCATCATTCTTTCACTGTCCATTTAAGTGAGGAGTTGGTGTCATGAGGAGTTGGTGTGACTAAATGGAGAATTACAATGCAGAGAGTGCTGTGTAATGATCATCATCACATCATGATGCTTTGTTAAGTTGAGAAGCTACTGTTTGAGTTCAGTTTTTTTGTTAAAAAACATTTAACTAAAAAAAGAGTAGTACACTGACATCTTCTGGTGCAAGGGCATAGCTACAATAATGTAGGACAGACAGCTGGGGTGTGTTCTCAACAAGTCAGTCTTCAACTAAAATGATGGCTAAAGGTGAATTAAAGACCCCCTAAAAAGTCAGACAGCTCTCTCATCAGCAAGCCAATCCAATTAGATTAGTTTTCCATGGGTTTGCCTTGTCATCAATTAAATTATAAATATGGTTTTATTGGCCTAAACTTCCACCTGGAAAAGGACTACCTTTGGCCAGCTACACGTTTACAATTTTAGTAACAATATGCTCCAGGTAAGGACGGTTTACTTCACTCAGTCACCACACAGAAAGACTGCTGTGACAAAATGTTTCAAAGTTGTCTAAGTGATTTATATATTTCTATATGTTGGTGTTCTAACCTCCGCCCCTCAACTGAGCACGCACTGGATGCTGGGATTCTGCAGGCTCGGGAAAACGCCATCTTTAAACCCCAGAAGAAATCACAATTGAGCGCCGGGGATCAACGACACACACAGTGCCTGCCTTGGTTTTTACATTTTGCGGGCATCGTCATGATCAGTTTGTTGACCGGCGAAACAAATACGCAACTAATTGAAAGAACTGTAAATACTCAACCAAGTCACATTGTATGGTCTTAAAATTGTACTATCAGAAGGCTAACATCAACAACAATACTAGCTAAACGGAAAGACAACGGACGAATAATCAAGGCGTTGTTATTCAGCTAGCTAACCTGTGTTGAAGGCGCTTTGACATTACGTTGTTTTAAAAGGCTTGATTTGGGACTCGACTGCAGTTTTAGTCCCGACTTCACCCATCCCCAGCGGCCCAGCCGGAGATGCGTGGAAGATGTCGGTTTCGGGGCTGAAGGCCGAACTGAAGTTTCTGGAGTCCATTTTTGATCCAAACCACGAACGCTTCCGAATTATTGACTGGAAGCCGGATGAGTTAAACTGTCAGTTTAATGTGACTGGAGAAAAACTGTTGATTATACATTGCAACATTACGGTAAGTAGGGAAACGAGGCGACATGTCTATTTGACGTTAGTTGGCTAGCCAAGTAACCGCGGTAACTAGTTACAGTAGGTTAGCTTAGAACACGCAGTTATTTTGCCTGGCGGTGCGGGACAGGCGAACGGACAGATAGTTAAAGAAACACTCAGCAAATTGTGGCCAGTCGAACGTTAGTCAGCTATCATTTAGCTTCTTTAGCCATGCAATGTCTGTGACTTTTGTTTCTACTTCTAGTAGGAGTCTAAATATTTGCATGTTAGCAAGCTAGCTAACGGTAGCTGACTTTTGTTTCTATTATAGTGACTTAGTATGAGTAAAAATACTTGCATAATACTATTGTAGGTTACGTAGCCAACGTCGCTAGCCAAAATACTGAGATACAAGCAAGTCTGATTTTAGCCAAATTGTTATTCTAAAAACTGGCATGACATTATGGTAGGGCCTAGACTAGGCACGCTTTCTGCGTCACTGATGAACATTTTTAATGTTAGCTAGCTACACTTCCGCATTTTCTGACGTTAGTTGATTGTCAAACAAGCTAGCTAACGTAGTGGTTGTTATATTTGCATGCTTCATGGTCATGATCAACACAGTAAGTACTAAGTTAGCTATACCAATGACGTCAGTAAATAATTGCTAGGTATCATGATTCAAAAGCATCACTTGTCAAATAAACAGCTTCTGGTCTTGTCAACAGACCGTGATCTGCTAGCTGTATGCTATTGGTTTGTATTTTCCAATTTGCTACATTCGTTTGACCAGCATACTGATTGAATTCAGTGCTCTTAACGTTATTTGGCTAGTTAACATTCTACAAGGAATGTGAAATGGCCACCATCACACAACACATTAATTTAGTTTCAGGTAATGTAAAGTAGTAATCAGATATTTATTTTTTCTGTTTAAAATGACTTGAGATTTCCCAGATTTATGATTGACACGTCAATGTTATTGATCCAAATAATTATCATATTTCTCAGCCATATAATGCTGATTTATTTGTTTGCTTCTCTCATCCTCATTGAAACCCATGTCTTACAGGAGTCGTACCCCATCACACCTCCAATCTGGTTTGTGGACTCTGATGACCCGAGCCTGACACAAGTGTTGGAACGCCTGGAGGATGTCAGAAAGGGCAGCACCCTGGTAAGATCCATTTCAATTCCAGCCTTTGATCTAGTATGTGGATGCTTAGGAAGGAGATTTCCCAGTGTTCAAATAATGATAAATATATTTGAAGTATTTGTTTACAATTTTGTTGTTTACCAGATGCTCATATCCAAACTAAAACAACCATATTATACGACATGAATATTAATCAAATCAACTTCAACTAAGTGTTATGCGGAGCAATTAAAAACAGGTTGTTTTTCAAACTATCACATCTCTTCAAATGACTAATTAACCATACCTGTTTTGGTGTTGTTGGGTAAAGCATTTCTGATAGCCTAGCTGTCACTCAACTCCCCTATTTCATACTGCTGTTCCAACCGGTATTGGAGGTTAAAGGGAGATGAATGTCAGACCAATTCAGGGCTGTTCTCTGCCTGTTTCCTCTTGTCTTAGTTCTAGCTGTTAGACAGCGGAGGTTTTTGAAGTCACCCTCATGTCACTCAAACATCATAGGACAGCCCTCTGTCATGTTTGGTGAGAGTGCCTCTGATGGAGAATCAGAGGGATGGGTCTTTTTGACAGGCACACTGCCACAGTGACAGTTTCAGCAGGCCAAAAGGCCTTGTCATGTGAATATTTGAGAGCAAATAATTTGTTACCTGCACTGAATACAACACCTGTTGACCTTACTGTGAAATGCTTACTTAGAAGCCCTTAACCAACAGTGCAGTTCAAGAAAGAGTTAAGAAAATATTTACCAGTCTGGGCGCAAGCCCCCAGGCTCCCCCAGCACAGAGCAAGCCCTCACCCTCCCCCCCTATCTTTTGCTGCTGCTGAAAGAAATCCAAGGGGAAACACTGAGCTCTCTGTAGGCTATATCTTGCTTATGTAGCTACATTCTTTGACTTAGCCTACTTACTAACACTGCATGCTCTGTTTGTAGCCCACCAGATCTGCATTTTATTGTACTCTTATTAAAGTTATCTGTGGTGATTAGATTTTCTCTGTTGCACCATGCATTATACAACATTTTCACCATGTATGGACCAGGCCTACATTCAGTAGAATACGCTTCTTCTATAGCAATACTGAGAAGCTTGCAGAGGTACACATTTCTGCACTGTTACTGTTGCTAAGGTGTCTGACATTCCCTGACACAATCTTACCTTTCATGTTGTCTCTGAGGGTGTGCCGTGGTGGAGGTACAATGCAGTGAAAAAGTATTTGCCCCCTTTCTAATGTTCTGTTTTTGCATATTTTCTTACACTGAATGTTATCAGATCTTCAACCAAAACCTAAAATAAGATCAAGGGAAGTTGAGTGTACAAATAAAAAAACATGTTATAATTATTTAATAAAGTTATTCCACATCCAATGGAACATTTCATTTTCCCCTTACCAAAAGTACCTGGTTGTTCCACCTGCAATGACTGCAACCAACAACTACAGGAAGCAGTTGATCAGTCTCTCACATCAAATTTTGACCCACTCTTTCATGTAGAACTGCTTTAACTCAGTGACCTTTGTGGGTTTAGGTCTGGACTTTGACTAGGCCATTCCAAAATGGACAATTTGTTGCTATTCAGCCATTCTGATGTAGACTTTATTTTTATGGTGAAAACCAGACACTGCATTCCACAGTAAGAACCTCATACCAATGGTCAAGTGTGGTGGTAGTGTGTTGGTTTGGGGATACTTTGCTGCATCAGGACCTGGATGACTTGTAATCATTGAAGGAACCATGAATTTTGCTCTGTATCAGCAAATTCTACAGGAGAATATCAGGCTGTCTGAGCTTAAGCTGAAGTGCTGCTGGTTCATGCAGCAAGACAATGATCAAAAAAACACAATCAAGTCTACATCAGAATGGCTGAAAAGCACTACGTTTTGGAACGGCCTAGTCAAAGTCCAAATCTGAACCCGATTTTGAGATGTTATGGCATGTCCTGAAACGAGCAGTTCATGCTCGAAAACCCACATGTCGCTAAGTTAAATCAGTTTTGCATGGAGGAGTGGGTGAAAATTCCTCCACAGCGATGTGAGAGACTGATCAACAACGACTACAGGAAGCGTTTGGTTGCAGCTAAAGGTGGCACAACCAGTTAAGCATAAGGGGGAAATGACTCTTTCACGCAGAGGCATTGGGTGTTGCATAACTTTGTTTGTTAAATAAATGAAATTAGTTTCTTATTTGTTTGCTCAGGTTCCCTTTATCTAATATTAGGTTTTGGTTGAAGATCTGATAGCATTTGTTGTAAAAAATATCCTTTTTCACAGCAGTGTATCTGAGACATGTCTGTGCTGTGTTATCTAGTGCTGCCTGTCCTCCCTACCTCTAACTGGCCCTGCTGGTACTGTCCCTCGGTCCCCCAGCTCCTGCAGCAGCTAAAGCGGCTCATCTGTGACCTCTGTCGGCTGTACAACCTGCCCCAGCACCCAGATGTAGAGATGCTGGACCAGCCCCTCCCTGCCGGCCCTGTAGGACAAGACCGAAAGGTAAGGACGGCTAATGACCGCTCAAAATATGTTTTCTGGTTTTCAAGTACTACTAGGCCTATATATTTTCCATTGGATGGCATTGAAGTAGGGGTCTCCTGAGTGGCGCAGCGGTCTAAGGCTCAGTGCAAGAGGCGTCACTATAGTACCTGGTTCGAATCCAGGCTGTATCACATCCGGCCGTGATTGGGAGTCCCATAGGGCGGCGCACAATTGGCCCAGAGTCGTCCGGATTTGACCGGAGCAGGCCGTCATTGTAATTAAGAATTTGAATCTGACTTTCCTATTTAAATAAAAATATTTTAAAATAAAAAATAAGCATCTAGAGGCTTTTTCATCTCCTTTCACACACCTAAAGTGAGTCCTGTGCCTAATCCCTTTGTTTAGTTTTACCAAGGAGATTGAAGACACTTAGCTAATGAAAGGGTTTAAAAACCTGCATGAAGACCCTAATACTGTTCTGAAACCGTCCATCAGCACAGACATTCATGATTAGTGCAAAGTCCAGTAGATGGAATCAATAGACTCTTCCTGTGCTCGGGGTCAGTGGGAGGTGCTAGCATATTTTACCTCAACCAATGAAGACACAACCTTAGCCTCATATAGTCTACTTGAGGAATTAGAATGACTGAAGCAGAGGATGAATGTTAAGCAGTAGCAGCCTGTACAGCTGTGCTTTAAACAAAAACATTGATTCTTGGGCTGAAAGAAAGGACGGGGGGCACTGTTGTGCTATGCAAGACGAGGAATGTTGTTTCTGTCTACCCAGAAACTCGCTTACTGGTTTTGCACATTTCAGAACATTCCTACAAATATCTCTTGAGTTTTTTGTTACCAGACTACAGACGTGGCATGTTAGGAATGAGATTGAACTATGAACTCATCTTTCTCTGTTGTTTTTTCTTTAGCATGGGGTCACAGACGAGGTCACGTCCGAAGAGGAGGAAGAAGAGGAAATGGGAGAGGTCCTTTTCAAATAAATGTTATTCCATATAGCACTGCACATTACCATGCTGATATGAGCTGAGCTATGCTGGATGTCAAGCTCGACTAGATAGTCAATACCAATCACACATATTTGCAAGTGTTAACTTGAAGGAAAACATGTCTTCTAGTGCTCTTGTCGTTGTGTGTGGTGCCAGCAGGACATTGAAGACCTGGACCACTATGAGATGAAAGAGGAGGAGCCAGTGGATGGGAAAAAGTCTGAGGATGACGGCATCGAGAAGGAGAACCTGGCCATCCTGGAGAAGATCCGCAAGAACCAGAGGCAGGACCACTTGAACGTAAGTGCTCATTCGGTAAGGTGACATTTTATACGCTTTTGGGGGATGCATGGGGAATGTCTGTCGTCAGTCTAGAACAGTTTACTGGACCCAGCACTGTTACACTGGGATGTCTAGAGTGACCCTTTATGATATAGCCAATATGCATGCATCTAACCAGTTTCAGGTGGTTCTGAATGCATGTTTTTTCCATTTGTTTTTTGATCAGTGTTTTACTGATGGAATTTCTTACCAATGCAGTACACCCAGATTATGCTGTTTAGGACTCCAATTTGTAACAATGACATAATCAACATGGATTGCGTAGGCTGAATTACAGTAATTAGTCATTCTGATAGTAATCATATTATCTAACATTTACACATAGCTTTCTTAATTGTTGCTTTGGAATACAGCCGTTTCCCCTAAGGTGTGAGCAGCTCTGAGAGACTTATACATTAGATACTCTGCTCTCATCCTCCACAGTCCCTACTGCATTCAATGGCTCAGCTCTTCAAATCTATCATTATCACAGATGAGAGCATTGCTATGGAACCTGTGATCTTCTCCCCATATATTGTAGCGAACTGTATACTGCCAGTTAGTTCTGAAGCATTTTGTCTCTATGCTGATCAATAACTGTTCATTTATAGGAGTTTGTAGACGTTTTATCTAAATGCAGAGCTATTAGCATATTTGAACTGAGCCTGTAAACATTTGATTTAATTGTCGCGGAGTCTATGTGCATTATTATCATTGAATGTGCTGCATGTTTGGGTATCGGTGTATTACCCTGTGTGTGTTGCAGGGTGCAGTGTCTGGTTCAGTGCAGGCCTCAGACCGCCTCATGAAGGAGCTCCGGGAGATATACCGGTCCCAGAGTTACAAGATGGGTACGTACTTCACTGCAGCAGCACTAGAAAGCTCTTCGGATATGGTGCAAAAAATAATACAAACATGACAGTTTGATTCAGGATGTCACTTACCTATGCTTACTTATGCATTCTCTTCCAGGTATCTATTCAGTGGAGCTGGTCAATGACAGCCTGTATGAATGGCACATCAAGCTGAGGACGTAAGTAACTCTTTACCATAGGAGTTGACAGTACTGTATAATTCTAGCATGTGACTGACGTATTATGATGCGCTCTATTTGCTCAACAGTGTAGATCCAGATAGTCCCCTGCACAGTGACCTGCAGGTTTTAAAGGAAAAGGAGGGAATGGATTACATTCTGCTCAACTTCTCATATAAAGTAAGTACCAATGCTGATACTAGAAAGCAGAGACAGTTTGGTAGTTTTGGGTGTTCTCATTTTAATGCTATTTTGTGCTCTACCTGCAGGATAATTTCCCCTTTGATCCACCGTTTGTACGGGTGGCTTCTCCTGTGCTGTCTGGAGGGTGAGTTCAGTTCACTGCGTATGAGTGGAATGGTTTTGTTTTTCTGCAGCGTTTCCGCTGTGACTGAGTTGCTCCCCTCACTTAACCGTGAAGGAAGGGCAGGATCTTGTGGTCTAGACTAATTGTCAACAGCCAATGAAAAGCTGAATGTCAGAAGTGACAGTTTATCTAAAAGGAGATCGTCTGTGCTTGTGGATAAGAGATGTATTGTGGTCTTTTGATCACTTAATGTCTACATATTCTAATGTTTTCCTTTCACCTGCTGTCTTCTAAGTTATGTTCTTGGAGGGGGTGCCCTGTGCATGGAGCTTCTCACAAAACAGGTATGTTTTTATGCCTCAATGTCAGTTAACTTGTTCACTGTTATTTCACAGTGGAGGTAAATGCTAGTGCATTGACGATGTATCGCCACTTGATTTCAGGGCTGGAGCAGTGCCTATTCCATAGAGTCCGTAATCATGCAGATCAACGCCACTTTAGTCAAGGGAAAAGCCAGAGTGCAGTTTGGAGCCAATAAGGTAAGCATTGTTTAAGGGGCCAGAGAGCTTTGAAATGTGTTAACATGATGCATACTACAGGGTGTATTGACACTGTGTTCTGACATGGATAAAGGGGTGAGCTCCCTGGTGTTTGTGGCCAGCTGGTCCAAGCTGCTCTATGGAAATGACGTATCAGCACTTCATTTAAAAAGGACATTGTTATTTAGCGTCGCTGGGACAGTGCGATGCTGCTGATCTCTTAATGCTGACGCTTCACACGAGTCCACTTCATACTGTCATTTCTCTCCCTCTTCTATCAGCACAGTCACACTAATCTGGCTCTGGGATCCCAGCAGACTTTGGATCAAACCAAATGACAGGGATATTTATAGACAAGCTGTAGTTTCAAGGAATCTTGGGCCCTCTTGCTTGATAATCTCTGAGTTCTTTAAAAGTTAGGATCTAACTATGTACACCAAAGAAAGTCTTGATACTTAGCTATATTGTCAAATCCTGTCTAATGAAAGTGTTTATCATATTTGTCCTGAGGTTACGTAAGTTGGGTAGGTGAAATGGTTAATAGAATGCCAGAAATGTACCTATTAATCAAAAACATAAGAATATCAATGTTTCTGTCACTGGGTTGATAGGACTCTGGCCTTAAGAGCCAGTTCCTCTGATGCTGAATTTTAATAAACCCGCATCGGACAAAATAGACCCAGCTTCCGGCACCTCAGATTTTCCCCACAGTTCGACACGCTATTTATTACCTTGCAATTAATGGTTAACTGCGGTGGGCGCAAACGCAGCATGATGTCAGTACAAGCGGCAAAATTCTTTGGGGGAAGCTGATAGAAAGGTCTCCACCGTGCGGTCAGACTTCACCAAACTAATTAACTTGTACGTGATGGTGCTTAGTCCAGTGTCTCCCCTATATATATATATATATATATATATATATATATATATATATATATATATATATATATATATATATATTAATTAATTAACCTTTACACTTCTTGGGGCATTCATAAGCACAAGTTCAATATATGCGCTGTTTTTGTTTCAGAACCAATACAATCTTGCCAGAGCACAGCAGTCATACAAATCCCTGGTCCAGATCCATGAAAAGAACGGTGAGTGTTACCATCTCCACTTACACATCTTGTATCATATTTGACCTTGAGATTACATCCCACCATACATCAGTCAGTGGTTGTGAAATTATGTGCAGTTGAAGTCGGAAGTTTACATACACCACTCCACAAATTTCTTGTTAACAAACTATAGTTTTGGCAAGTCGGTTAGGACATCTACTTTGTGCATGACACAAGTCATTTTTCCAGCAATTGTTTACAGACAGATTATTTCACTTATATCACAATTCCAGTGGGTCAGAAGTTTACATACACTAAGTTGACTGTGCCTGTAAACAGCTTTGAAAATTCCAGAAGCTTATGTAATGGCTTTAGAAGCTTCTGATAGGCTAATTGACATAATTGGAGTCAATTGGAGGTGTACCTGTGGATGTATTTCAAGGCCTACCTTCAAACTCAGTGCCTCTTTGCTTGACATCATGGGAAAATCAAAAGAAATCACCCAAGACCTCAGAAAAAACATTGTAGACCTCCACAAGTCTGGTTTATCCTTGGGAGCAATTTCCAAACGCCTGAAGGTACCACTTTCATCTGTACAAACAATAGTACGCAAGTGTAAACACCATGGGACCACACAGCCGTCATACTGCTCAGAAAGGAGACGCGTTCTGTCTCCTAGAGATGACTGTACTTTGGTGCGAAAAGTGCAAATCAATCCCAGAACAACAGCAATGGACCTTGTGAAGATGATGGAGGAAACGGGTACAAAAGTATCTATATCCACAGTAAAATGAGACCTATTTCGACATAACCTGAAATGCCGCTCAGAAAGGAAGAAGCCGCTGCTACAAAACCGCCATAAAAAAGCCAGACTACGGTTTGCAACTGCAAACAAAGATCATATTTTATGGAGAAATGTCCTCTGGTCTGATGAAACAAAAAAAAACTGTTTGGCCATAGTGAGCATCGTTATGTTTGGAGGAAAAAGGGTGAGGCTTGCAAGCTGAAGAAAACCATCCCAACCGTGAAGCACGGGGGTGGCAGCATCATGTTGTCTGTGTGCTTTGCTGCAGGAGGGACTGGTGCCCTTAACAAAATAGATGGCATCATGAGGTAGGAAAATTATGTGGATATATTGAAGCAACATCTCAAGACATCAGTCAGGAAGTTAAAGCTTGGTCGCAAATGGGTCTTCCAAATGGACAATGACCCCAAGCATACTTCCAAAGTTATGGCTTAAGGACAAAGTCAAGGTATTGGAGTGGCCATCACAAAGCCCTGACCTCACCCAATTTATTGTGGGAAGCTTGTGGAAGGCTACCCAAAACATTTGATCCTAGTTAAATAATTTAAAAGCAATGCTACCGAATACTAATTGAGTATGTAAACTTCTGACCCACTGGGAATGTGATGAAAGAAATGAAAGCTGAAATAAATCATTTTCTACTATTATTCTGACATTTTACATTCTTAAAATAAAGTGGTGATCCTAACTGACCTAAAACGGAATTTTTACTAAGATTAAATGTCAGGAATTGTGAAACTGAGTTTAAATGTACTTGGCCAAGGTGTATGTAAACTTCCGACTTCAACTGTATGTGTATATACACTGCTCAAAAAAATAAAGGGAACACTAAAATAACACATCCTAGATCTGAATGAATGAAATATTCTTATTAAATACCTTTTTCTTTACATAGTTGAATGTGCTGACAACAAAATCGCACATTATCAATGGAAATCAAATTTATCAACCCATGGAGGTCTGGATTTGGAGTCACACTCAAAATTAAAGTGGAAAATCACACTACAGGCTGATCCAACTTTGATGTAGTGTCCTTAAAACAAGTCAAAATGAGGCTCAGTAGTGTGTGTGGCCTCCACGTGCCTGTATGACCTCCCTACAACGCCTGGGCATGCTCCTGATGAGGTGGCGGATGGTCTCCTGAGGGATCTCCTTCCAGACCTGGACTAAAGCATCCGCCAACTCTTGGACAGTCTGTGGTGCAACGTGGCGTTGGTGGATGGAGCGGGACATGATGTCCCAGATGTGCTCAATTGGATTCAGGTCTGGGGAACGGGCGGGCCAGTCCATAGCATCAATGCCTTCCTCTTGCAGGAACTGCTGACACACTCCAGCCACATGAGGGCTAGCATTGTCTTGCATTAGGAGGAACCCAGGGCCAACCGCACCAGCATATGGTCTCACAAGGGGTCTGAGGATCTCATCTCGGTACCTAATGGCAGTCAGGCTACCTCTGGCGAGCACATGGAGGGCTGTGCGGCCCCCCAAAGAAATGCCACCCCACACCATGACTGACCCACCGCCAAACCGGTCATGCTGGAGGATGTTGCAGGCAGCAGAACGTTCTCCACGGCGTCTCCAGACTGTCACGTGCTAAGTGTGAACCTGCTTTCATCTGTGAAGAGCACAGGGCGCCAGTGGCGAATTTGACAATCTTGGTGTTCTCTGGCAAATGCCAAACGTCCTGCACGGTGTTGGGCTGTAAGCACAACCCCCACCTGTGGACGCCGGGCCCTCATACCACCCTCATGGAGTCTGTTTCTGACCGTTTGAGCAGACACATGCACATTTGTGGCCTGCTGGAGGTCATTTTGCAGGGCTCTGGCAGTGCTCCTCCTTGCACAAAGGCGGAGGTAGCGGTCCTGCTGCTGGGTTGTTGCCCTCCTACGGCCTCCTCCACGTCTCCTGATGTACTGGCCTGTCTCCTGGTAGCGCCTCCATGCTCTGGACACTACGCTGACAGACACAGCAAACCTTCTTGCCACAGCTCGCATTGATGTGCCATCCTGGATGAGCTGCACTACCTGAGCCACTTGTGTGGGTTGTAGACTCCGTCTCTTGCTACCACTAGAGTGAAAGCACCGCCAGCATTCAGAAGTGACCAAAACATCAGCCAGGAAGCATAGGTATTGAGAAGTGGTCTGTGGTCACCACCTGCAGAGCCACTCCTTTATTGGGGGTGTCTTGCTAATTGCCTATAATTTCCACCTGTTGTCTATTCCATTTGCATAACAGCATGTGAAATTTATTGTCAATCAGTGTTGTTTCCTAAGTGGACAGTGATTTCACAGAAGTGTGATTGACTTGGAGTTACATTGTGTTGTTTAAGTGTTCCCTTTATTTTTTTGAGCAGTGTGTATATATATATATATATATCACACACCAAAGTATGTTGACACCCCTTCAAATTAGTTGATTCGGCTAGTTCAGCCACACCCGTTGCTGACAGGTGTGTAAAATCAAGCACACAGCCATGCAATCACAATAGACAAACATTGTTAATGGAGAGATTTGTGACTTTCAACATTGCACCGTTACAGGATGCCAGTTTGTGAAATTTCTCCCCTGTTATAGCTGCCATAGTCAACTGTATGTGCTGTTATTTTGAAGTGGAAACATCTAGCAGCAACAACGGCTCAGCTGCCAAGTGGTATGCTACACAAGCTCACAGAACGGGACCACCGAGTGCTGAAGCGCGTAACGTCTTTCCTCGGTTGCAACACACTATCGAGTTCCAAACTGTCTTTGGAAGCAACGTTGGCATAAGAACTGTTCGTCGGGAGCTTCATGAAATGGATTACCATAGCCGAGCACCCACACACAATCCTAAGGTCACCATGTGCAGTGCCAAGCGTCGACTGGCATGGTGTAAAGCTCACCACAATTGGACTCTGGAGCAGTGGAAATGCGTTCTCTGGAGTGATAAATCACACTTCACCATCTGGCAGTCCAACGGACGAATCTGGGTTTGGCGGATGCCAGAAGAACTCTTGCCTGCAGGAATGCATAGTGCCAACTTAAGTTTGGTGGAGGAATAATGGTCTGTCTGTTTTTCATGTTTTGGGCTAGGCCCCTTTAGTTGCAGTGAAGGGAAATCTTAACGATATAGCATACAATGACATTCTAGACAATTCTGTGCTTTCAAATTTGTGTCAACAGTTTGGGTAAAGCCCTTTACTGTTTCAGCATGACAATGCCCCTGTGTATAAAGTGAGGTCCATACAGAAATGGTTGGTCGAGATTGGTGTGAAAGAACTTGACTGGCCTTCACCGAGCACTGACCTCAACCCCATCGAACACCTTTGGGATGAATTGGAACGCCGACTGCGAGCCAGGCCTAATCGGCCAACATCAGTGCCCGATCTCACTAATGCTTTTGTGGCTGAATGGAAGCAAGTCCCCACAGTAATGTTCCAACATCTAGTGGAAAGCCTTCCCAGAAGAGTGAAGGCTGTTATCGTAGCAAAGAGGGGACCAACTTCATATTAATGCTCAATATTTTGGAATGATACGTTCAACGAGCAGGTGTCCACATACTTTTGGTAGTGTATTACAAGCGCCAAGAGGGTTTCATATGGCAGCTATAGTGATTGTTCTTAGGTCAAGATAAAATACAGCTAACTCTTTGCTCATTCCTACTGTCTAGGATGAACTGACTGTTTTGTCCAGTATAACTGAGTGCACTGTCTCTTGTCTGATCCTTATAGGCTGGTACACTCCCCCTAAGGAGGATGGGTAAGAGGACTGTTGCCATGCCTCCACTGGGACCACATGTCTTAGGGTCAACCCCTTTCCCTCCCCATACTTTTCTTTTCCCTCTAACTGGAGTTGTTTTCATTGGGAGTTTGTTCCCCAGCCAGTTCCACCCATTCTGTTATCATGAGAACCAACCAATGGTTAAAACCCCCTCACTGACCAACCACCTCACTGACCTTATCCACTTCTCAATAGGGGATCCACCCTCTCGCTATTTATCTTTCTCTCATTTGTGCAATCGCTTCCTTTGTTACAATCTCACCCCTGATCCCTTGAGCATTGAATGAACTCCATATCTTGTGCAACTCCCTTAAATCCTACTCTGGGCAAGCAAAGAAGAGCCTGTGATTTCTGGTCAAGGTTGAGGCATGGCTTTTGCTAGTGACTGAAGCTGTCTGTTACGTGACTGGGGCTGAGATTCTCCGGCCACAGACTGGAACAGAGAATGACCGGTGACATTGGAGGCTGGGATGGACAATAAAACACTGGTAGTGGGAATGAGCACCACCTCACTCCCCATTGATGGCCTCTCATGTCTGCTTGTGTATCTGTATATTGCTAAGATTCCTCCTTCTGGAATAACATGTCCTCCTGAGGCTTATTTCCTTAAAAATGCCTGGTCTACAAAAGCCAAAGGCCCTGAATGGAGAGGAGAGCTATAGACCCCTTACCAAAGTGGGACTGAGACAGCTTAATGGAGGATATCCTGTTGAGCACAAGAGGTGTAGGCCGCCTCCTCCACCACCCAGCCCTCTCAGGCTGCTTTCGGAAATATGACCAGGCTTAGCAAAGGCAGGTTGGATTTAATCACTATAATGTAGTTGAATTTAACTCCACATGTAAAACTTGTAAAGTTGTATTTCTGAGAATTGATTTCATTGTTTTTAACGTAACCTTGTGTGGGTCTTGGGGTTCGAGCGGGCCGAGACTGCGTTAGTATACCCGTGGCTATAGCAGGGGCATCAATCAAGGTGTATTTTCAGACGTAGGATAACAAACCATTTGCTTCATGGATACTCTTGCAGAAGTTAAAAGGAACACGTTTAAACCATGTTTTTATGTAAGCATAATGACTACTATTGTTTTTTGTTTTCCTGTATAAATTGAAATACTTGCATTTTTTTGTTAGTGGTTTGATATGTTCAAAAGTGACACCATTCCTTTTACGCAATGCGACAGTGGTGCTTTTTGGGCATTCCAGATATGCTGGCTAATTTCCCCGGTGACACAGACTTGATGCACCTTTCAGTGAGGCTATGCATACAATCGTTAGGAAGTTATATGTACACGCAATAATTTGAAAACGGCTCAGCGCAGTCCCCTGCTTCATTTGAATCCATGGTCTAACTAGCTTGTTCACACACTCAGATCGCCCATCCATGCATCTCATTGCTGCAGTGGACTTCACTTCATACCACATGCTCAATAATAAAATATTTGTTGATTTGAAAGAAATATTTTCAGGTCTGACTATAAGGTGTGTGTAGTAATGCCTTCAACAAAAGACTGAGCACCAGTGATTTCCATCCTTTGCCTCCCCTCTCTAGTACCTTATTTTGTATCTGATTATTCACTTATGACCTGACCACCTCATGATCTTGGATGTCAGTGATGTAAGGAACCTTTTCAGTGGGGTCATGAACCCCTAACTCATGACCATCCTCAGCACTGTCAAACCTGGAGCATGCCAAGTCTTAGCTATATGAATAATATGCAGAATATTGTGTGACGCATTTAATTTAATGTTATTACACACATTAATGGGTATTTTTTGTGTGTGGGTGTTATCCACTTTGTTAGAAATCTGTCACAAAAACCAGCATAGGAACCAACTTGTTCCTAGTAAATATTCCTATTTTTTTTTGTTCAATGCTGTTGGTCAGCCCAACACACTAACCTCATCCAGAACTATGTCACCCTTGTGAAAAATACTAATAATGGGAGCTTAATTATACATTAGATGCCCATTATTAGTATTTTTTGTAATGTAAGCCACCCCACCTGTATAACACAATGCATCACGTTCTCTCAAAATGGTGGCACTGAAGACTCATTTAGAGGTTTATTACTATTCACCCGACTATGGTGACTGACTTCATTACCAAATATGTCTACTACCCATGGATAACCGTTGATCGTTGTCATAGCCGTTAGGTATTGGTACCAAGTGTGCCACAGCTTTCCCACATGGCTGACCCATCGTGAACATGCCCTGTCTAGAAACTCCCTCCCTGTGTTCTCTGAAGAAGCGAACTCAGGAATACATGGCTACTGCACACTTGACTTAGCAAGGGATTGCTTCACAAATGTCACGATGCAATTATTTATTTTTTTGTTACTATTGTTTACTTCCAAATTGTTTTCCCCTCCTATAATTACAGTAACCATTGGCCTGCGCACTCTCCATTTGGCTTGTCTGAATATCTTTAAAGTAGTGACTGGTGGAGTGATGTGGGAGGGGCATGTTTGCACTTTCTTGATATATGGCCTATATCTCTCATTCAATCCCTCATCAATTTTGTGACACTGAAAGGTGAACCAATGCTTTACCTCACCCATTTAAGCTCATTTAACCTCATTGTCTTGGGTCTTTGTTTTTCTAGTCTAGGACATCTTCATTGTGATCCTGTACCTCCTGGTTTTGTAGTCTTTTGCATGTAGATATCTCAAGTACTTTCCCTCTAGGGACTAAGGTGTGTGTGTGTGTACTGGACAGTTTTGGTTTATCAGGTTGGATCATCTATATTAGTTTTCACAGGTCGGTAGATGTGGTCTCTGTAAACCCCATCTCTGGGAACGGATTCCTTTTTTATCGATTCATGTAGGACTGACACTCACCAGATCAGGTTAGTTCTAAAGGATAACAATTGCAAAAAGGCTGTCTCCAACACTTATGGGCGTCCCACCCGTGTGTTAAAGTATGAGATCGGAAAGAAATGACCTACTATTCTGTCCAGAGCAGGACTCCAACTCTTACTGTTGAAGTCCCTGTGTCATCAGAGCAGACGTCAAATGGGCTGTTAACTCCGTGGAAGGCCCCATGTCTGTTCTAATGTCAGTTGTGCGGTGAATTACAGATCCAGACCAGTTGTCTAACAACCCAGTGCTTTGGGAGATTTTGGTTTTTAGACCTGAAACTAATTATTGGCTCCTTTTCTGGCTTCATTTTGTGATTGGCGATTGAGCGGGTTATAAAGTTATGCACTGTTCGCATGCTTTGGTTTTATTTCATTTTTTTCACTGCAAGGGTTATTTTGACCATGTACAGTAATTTGTAAACTTGCATCAAGTTTATGAATAAAGAATTTTATTAAATACTCCTGTGTACTATTTGAGATGTGATACAGAGCTGTATAAGTATTTTATATAGGACCCTCTGCTTAAGACTGAAAACATGAATGGTGATAAATATGCCCTTGTAGTGGACAGTTGTCATTTTGACCAGCAGATGGTGACAAGTGTCCTATACATAAAGATGCAGCTTTTGCCTTTGGCATGAGATTCAGATTTGGCTGTTCTCTAGTGCGAACCAAAAGGGCAGAGGGGAATGGCTTCCTGAGTGTTTTAAGTTCTAAAAGCAATGTTTTTGCTAATGGAAGAGCAATGCAATCACACTGGATCTGGAACACTGAGTTGGGCTTGAATGGCTAGTATGGTGATACCACTTCAATAGATGTTGGTTTGACTTCTTCAAAACATACCAGGAATATTTTGTGCAGAAAATCCATACAAATAGTTTTTTTTTCTCTCGGTGCAGCAGATTGCCACTAGATGGTGCTGGAACATTGTTACAAATGTATTGAAACAGTGCATTTGGAAAATAGAGGAACTCTCGAGCTCTGTTCGTGACCAACGGGTTCTTGGTCACCTCCCTGACCAAGGCCCTTCTCCGCCAAATGCTCAGTTTAGCCGGGCGGCCAGCTCTAGGAAGAGTCTCTGTGGTTCCAAACTTTTTTTCCATTTAAGAATGGAGGCCACTGTTCTTGGAACTTTAATGCTGCAGAAATGTTTTGGCTCTGTATTTTATCCATATGATACATTTGGAGCAATTGATATTTTGCCATGACTATCACAAGTCAAGTCTGGTCGCCTCATATTCCCTCATCAATACTTTGGAGCCACAGTGGTGGAGTGAGTTGGCAGGGTTTGAGCAATCCCAATCCTATTAAGTCTGATGTAAAAGCCAAATTAATCCCTGGGTTATTACAGGGAGCATTGCTGTAGTCATAGTAAAAACACAGTTCCTTTTCTCATCAGACAGTCAAACAACATGTCCTCCTTCAAATCCCTCTAAACTGGTCGCTGTTCTCATCCCTGCATGAACAGTTATGGTTATAAACCACTCAAACCAAGTACAGACATTGTGCATTTGGAAAGCCTTTTGAAGTCCACTGGCCAATCACAAGGTAGAGTGGACCCAGTCAAACAGAGGCACCGCTCACTTTAAACGTCTACCCTAAACGATCTCGGAGCACGCCAAAGACAATGAAACTACATTTTCCATTGTAAAACATTCATCGCTTTAATCATATTTCTGGATAATTTGTATGCAGGGCAAGCAGTTCTCTGACTGAAAGGATGAGGGAGGAAAGAGAGCGAGACCGGCGGGAAGTGGAGCTCCACGGTTCCCCTAGCAAGGCTAATTGCCTATTATTGAAATGTATTTTTATTTCAGTCATTTTTTTGTTGATCTGAAGTCTTGGCTGACTGACCTCTGGCTGCAGGGGAGCAAACCTCATTACCTGGCGCTGGCCATAATCTGTGGCTCCTCAGCCTGTCTCCTGACTGCCCGCCCGGCTCCAGGTCTGACATGCCAGTCTGGAGAGTGACAGCGAGGATGGCTTCGGGGGGGTGGAAGGAGAGTGTGTCACAGTGATTACCTCTACGGAGGCCATACTGAGACTGGGATCATGCTGGCTTTTCCTTCAACCCAAGGCCAGATCCTAGTACAAGCTGCAGTTTGCTTTGCACACAGAATCAGCTGAACTTGATTGATGGACAACGACTGTTAAGCTTCTGGCTATCAGAACTCGACATGCACCAGCAGCCTTCCATCAGCCAAATACACAAGCATCACCCAGAGTCAGGGACTACATCAAAGCCATAGTGAGGATTTAATCTGACATACTTTTACATGTTCTCTGATAACTCTAGTCTACTCGCTGTTCAGCATCCTAACTTTACAGATTGTGCTGTCAACATGTTCCTCTAAATAGAGTCTGGAAAGAGATGCCTTCACAGGTTCTTTGACTTCAGAAGCTGCCTGTGTTGAGCATTAATCATAACACATTCTTCTCCTAGTATCATGCCCATGCTAATATTTTATTTGTATTGAGCCTTTAACTAGGCAAGTCAGTTAAGAACATTAAGAACAAATTCTTATTTACAATGACGGTCTGGCAAAAGGCCTCCTGCGGGGATGGGGGCTGGGATTAAAAATAGAAATATAGGACAAAACACACAGCATGACAAGAGAGACACCACAACAATACATAAAGAGATACATAAGACAACACAGCATGGTAGCAACACAATCAAGTGTGATGTGTCTGGTTTGATGAACTATGAACCTGCTACAGAATATTGTGCACTAATTTGCAGTGGTCTTGTGGTATGCAAGAATGTCTCCCTGTTAGAGTAAATTGGGGAGAAAAGCAGACAAAGGCCAGTTGTAATAACCTCTGAGGTGAAGCAACAGGGTCAAGGAGCCAATCACGGTGGCCCTGAGTGACCTGCTGCTGCAGTGGAAGAGCTGAGCATCAACCAGACACAGACAGGTGTCACGATCATCCCCACAGATCATACTGCCCCAGTTAACTGGAAACATGTTCTAGTGCAAAAGCCTGAGGTATCTATAAAACAAATGTAACATTTCTTGACTTAACCATCTCTGTCACATAAAATGGGGATGGAGGAGAAAACGAGACAAGTGTTGAGTTTAAGATGGCCAATGGCAATGAACGTGGA
This sequence comes from Salvelinus namaycush, assembly GCF_016432855.1. Classification (NCBI taxonomy): domain Eukaryota; kingdom Metazoa; phylum Chordata; class Actinopteri; order Salmoniformes; family Salmonidae; genus Salvelinus; species Salvelinus namaycush. Next base: position 20,140,244 of record NC_052336.1, on the reverse strand, counting down.
ATTTAATTGTACCCTGAATTGAAGTAAACTTTATCAGAGATTATTTGGTCATTTGTCTTTATTCTCTGAATACCAAAGTCCCTGCAAGGTGGACATCTATAATCATTCACAGCCTAGAGATGTATACTGTATATTAGTGTCTTGTAATACTGCTAGTTGATAGACAAAGATGATGCATTCCTATGTATATCTATGTGCAGAATGCATATTGTATTTCTAGGGACAAGCTCTTGAATCGTCGCATTGGATGGCATAAACTCATGTTTAGTCTGGTACATTTGTCATGAGAAAACAGATCAGATTATGTTTAAATACATTTAAAGTCAGGTCAGCCTGACCTAACCGGGGGGGTGGTCTCTGCTTCTTTCTGTCACCAGGAGCACTGTCCTAGCGCCTGAATGTCTCAATGCACCACTGATGACAGACCCCCTCAAGGGCTTGCAAATAAATCCCAGGAGAATATTGGACAGATGCCTGGGACACAATGTTGAATTTCAATTGAATTGTAAAGCATGTCCTTTCTCTCTCTCTCAAACAGTGTAGGCTGTTTATATTCTCTATAATGGTGATGATTTGGACTGGAGAACACAGCGGGCTGCTTATTTTCAGTGATGAGAGGCAATGCTACACAATGTATGAGATGTATATTCATATTACATGCTTTCACACTACAAAGGAAGAGAGCTCATTTTATTTCATTACAAGTATCCAAATCAGCATTTTAGGGGCATGTAATTGCAGGCAGCGCCACGGTGAGAATGACCTTCACAAGCGTTTTCCATGTTGCTTTTCATAAATTTACTTCAAATGTATTCACGGTCTGCCTTTCAGACGGCCACAGAGTCACAATCAGGAGATAGGATGCATATTTTACAGTAAAAGGCCAGCCTGGAAATCCAATTCTTTCCGGCTTGAAGTCTTTGGTAAATGTTAACGGTGCATCCGCCTGCATTTCACTCTGTCTTCTGGAAGTTTCAAAGTTATCATCACCGACCAGTTAACCCTTTCAGGGAATGTATCCAGCCAGAGACATATTGGTCCATTCTCTTTCCACTTCCCTTCCACAGAACAGAATGCAAAGTATCTTACTAATGATGAACTACTTGCTTGTTTTAACTGTCTAGCAATGCACATGTTTCACCTCAAGACCATGCAACATTTCCAGAAAGATCTGAAATACAATTAACCAAAATATCAAAGATTGTTAACACTGCTGTAGTTACCCAGATGACCGCACCATCATCTTGGGTGATATTTGGTTTCTCTGAGGTGGTCTTGCATGTCAGATCAGAGATAGAAAGCAGTTTGTCACAGTGATGATGTGCCTCCCTGCACAGGCTTACATGGACCCTAAACTAAATGGATATCCATTATAGGGGGTTATGATTCATTCTAGAAGCTTACTCAATATTGTGGGGTGGACATTGTAGCAGAAAGTCCCCATCAGACAGAACAAACTAATGGACAGTAATAACGTACATCCCTTTAGGTTTGGGTCCAACATATCTTTGGGATTTAGAGGAAGCACAATATAAATCTAATGTATCCTGTGTGGCTCAGTTGGTAGCGCATGTTGCTTGCAATGCCAGGGTTGTGGTTTCGATTCCCGTGGGGGATTAGTATGAAAATATATGAATTCATTACTGTAAGATGCTCTGGAAATAAGAGTGTCTGCTAAATGATTTAAAAAATATATATTATTATTATCCCTGAGCACTGTAAGTTACTGGCCGCACCATTGTATGTATGAGAGATCAGAATTCAACTAGTGGTGAGTGAAGTTTATTTACGTTGGCTATGATGAATCAGTGCCCTGCCTGGACTCAGGCTACAATTGCACTAGCAGATCAATGAGGAAAGCAATGATCTCACAGAAACAGACCATCTATCGTATTGTGCTTCTTAATGTGCCTAAACTACAGAGCAGGGCGATGGAACTGACTTATCGTCCTGACATTGATTTTAACTGGAGATACGGTCTCCTATTCTCTCACACAAAGCGCCTTGTCGTGATAATTTGTAAGAGACAAGCAGTAACGAAACCCTTTCCTTCCAGATTAACACTAGAATTGTGTGCCATTTTTTCTAAGGAACAGTTATTTCATGTTGTTTTTGTCTTTTTTTTATAAACTTTTCTATCCATGTTTAGTGATGATGATACGGTTTTTGAAGAAGTAAATTGAGGGACCAGCCTGGTCCTAAGGTAGCACCCTCCCTGTACTTCCCTAATGAAGCACAGCATCTGGACCCTGGGCTGCTTGATGGTTCTACCAGGTGGAGGTAACATAGGAGGTTGGAGGGAGAGTAGAGGTAGATGGAGCCCATGGGGTCATTTTCTTCTCCCTTCCTCTATTTTGAGGATCAGCAGGAGAGAGATGAGGAGCAGGAGAGATGTTCAGGTCTCCTGACAGATTGCCTGCAGTGAGGTGCACTTCCAGGGCTGATGAATGGGGTGGCTATATTGGTTAAATTGCCTCTGTAACACCACCAGAGGGAAGAAGGTATAAAAAAATAGGAGTGCAGTATTCTCCATCACTTACAAAGATGAATGATCTTTAAATGAGTGGATTACAGTGAAAAGAAGATGGACATTTTGACAGGAATTAATGAGTATTGTGACACATGAGGCAGGTGTTATTGGCACAAAGGTGTTCTTTGCAATGAATACTAACTACTGGACAGCCTGGATTTCCTGGATCATATTATATAGAAACCACCATTTATATTCAGATACAGTTGTTTTATATCTAGGAAGTAATATAACAAAATACAAAGTGTTACAGTATGGACATAAGGCTATGTCACATAACTGTTGACCGGGGATGAATGTCACACGTGTATTGGACACCGAGCGATACATCACAGCACTGTAAAGGAAAGGACAAAGTAAAACAAAGCAGAGTTATCTTTCTTACTCTCTCTCCTCTCCGCAGTGAGATTACTTTTTAAAGGATCATTGTCTGTCTGGCTGAAGCCAGAGGGTAACAGCACTCTGGAGAGATAAGCCTGTGTGCCATCAGCAGGTTGCCTGTGATAAGCATCTTGACATTGTCTGCAGGAACTTCCTGAGGAGGATACATGTTGTATTACAGAATGTCGGACAACCTCTGTTACCTGCAGATAAAGGCCCCATTCTATTCCTCCCATTCCGTCACACTGGCCGGCAGAAAAAGCAGTTTGACAGTCTTTCAATTAAGCCTGTTATCATTTCTCACAGCCAGAATGCTACAGCGAGAGACAGATATGCTGAACGTTTCTGCTGTACCATTTGTTATTGTACAGACTGTAGACACATAAGGCATTCTTAGTATTTTCCATATCCAATATTATCGTGGTTTCAGTGCCTGGTAATGCAATATGCCCACAACACAGAGAGAAGACATACATTACCTTGTGTTTCCTCCTGCACCACAAGATAGAGATTCTCCAGGCTGTGTTAGTTGAGCATGAAATATGTTCGCATTATATTGTTTTTCCGACAACCCAGCAGAGACACTTCATTTTCAAATACATATGAATTATGCCCCTAAATAGACTTGTGCTTTGAAGCCTTGGGCGAGATAGAAGGAGATGAGGTTGGGCCAACTTCCTAGAGCCAGGAGTCATCAATCTCAGAGTTCATTCGGTTCACAAAGGGGGTCCTCCTTCGCTGGTGAAAGCAGTCGATAGAGTGTCGCTCCCCGAACAAGAGCAATCCCATTAAGAAGGCCCTCCACCTCGCCTTTCACGATGGGGGCCATCCAGGGAGGGGAGCTAGGCAGCCATCCATCCTAAAAACAGTCAGGGAGGAGGGGTAGAAACACTGCAGGCAATCTCTCCATCCTCTCTCCTTCCTTCTCAGAAAGATAATCTGCACTGCACATCCTCACATCTACCATAACCTTTGCTCCACCCTCTCCCAAAGACAGCTGTTGGAGTTGTTACTTGTTGAGTGATATTTTGGAAGTGGCTTTTGGAATGTCTTGTTGATTGAAGTTGTAATGGTGGAGGCATTCTAAACGCACATTGTACTGGATGACGAGTGAGAACGTGTTTCACTGTTAGAGCACCTTGAATTAGCCTGCTGTTACACGAATGTGCTATTTTCACACCTTCACATCTCACTGACTGAAAATGCATCTTCACCAGCAGCCTTGCATGGCCTTCAGGGGAAAAGCGACAGGACAGAAGTCATGCATGTCAGAGCCATAGATGCATGATATATGACTCTGATGCATGTGTGCCTGATCCTCACGAATCCATCTGTCAGTCATGACACATTTTCAAGTCACTGGGCTGTAGAATCCGCCTACAAGTCATGCTATCAAAGAGATGGCGAAATCATCCAAGGCAGTCCGGTAACATGTGCGATGGAGTAGACGCGTTAGCTTTACGCCACAGTGACCTTTATTTAAGGTTCTTTGTGTCCTGTGGTGAATGTATCACAGATGCTGAAGAGATTTGTGGTGAGACACATTGCATGGCTTATTTTGCAATGTGTCATCTATTATACAGTTATATCCCATCTTATCTTCATAATTGCTGTCCCCGGTTACTCTATTTTCAGGATTCTACTTTCAGTAGGTGGTGGATGTAATGGGATGAATAGATAGAGCCATATAGAACACCCCTTGGTGTTAAAACCAGCAGGTTTCTGAGCATTAACATCCCTAACAAGCCACTGTTTCCATGACAACCCAGTTAGCTAATGTCAAAGAGATGCACTCGACAGCTGGAGATTTTAAGTAGGCTGCTACAGCAGTTTGGAAAGTGTATGAGTGAGTGAGCCAGCTACATCCATTCAATGCCTGCCACTGGCCATTATTTACTGATTAACTCACAATGTATCAAACTCTACGAACTAAGGGCATCCCTGCCATCTTATAAAACCCGTCCTCCCCCATTGTTGTGAGATGGGAAGATCTATGGTTTCCCATGGATTGGGCTGATGGATCTGCCTGAGTTCCACCCTGCTGAAGGGAGAGGGGATGGCAGGGGCCTGATGGATGACACAGTAACGCACATGATGTTTGATTTATCCCATATTTAATGACCCGCTCATAGTGATTCATATAATTAGCTGAGTGCGGGCTAATTCCTGCCTCTGCCGGCCAGGGATTGGCAGTTCATCTGTCTTCCGACAGAGCCCTGTGGGTGCTGAGGTGATTTAGTGTCAGAGCTGGCCTCTCCTCTCTCTCGCCTGCCTGCCTGTTTGGACACAAAGCAAAGTGCTCTTATTGGTGGATACAGCATGTAGCCTCATCTATACCTCAGAATGCAGTGGTTCACTGGACCCACTGGGTCTATGTCAGTCTGTGTCAGTCTGTGGTTTGATCTTTGACATCCATACAGACAGAACCAGACAAGGCGGCAGGGCGTCTAGTGGTTAGAGCGTTGGGCCAGTAACCAAAAGGTCACTGTTTCGAGTACCTGAGCCGACAAGGTGAAAAACCTGTCGATGTGCCCTTGAGCGATGTGTAACAATAAAACATTATCATTATATATTTTTTAAATGACCACCTGACAGATCCAGCTTGTTGCCCACTATGGCTTGATTGTTGATGTCTCACATCCTGGGCCGTGCCCACTCTGACTACTCCATGATCAATGATTTATCTGGATGGCCTGCTGGATACCCAGGCCTGCTGGGTATCTGGTGCTCAAAGCGGGCGACGTGAGGGGTGTGTGGACAGCATCCCTCAGACTTGTGTGTGCCCACCATCCCGCTGCCACCATGGCCTCCCTCTTGGCGTGGCGGGAAGAAGGAAGGGCAGGATGAAAGCCAGTCGAATGACTCGCCACTCCCCCCTGCAAGTTGTGTTAATGACCAGTTCCTTGTTAAGTAGGCTATCTATATGCAAAGTCTGTTCTAATGGATTTCCACGTTATTAATTGATAATGTATTAATGTGCTGCGAAGATGAAGAGAGAGGGCCACTGACACCACCATGCTGAATGACTGGTGTAGACAGAGAGGTACAGAGGTGACTGGCTGAACATGTATAACAGAGGTATAGAAAACCAGTTAGCAGACATAGTAAAGCACTGTAGTAACTCTCTTTAAAACGTGCTGTAATCCCATCCGGATATGGAGTTCTCTCTGATGCTGTTTTCAGCCATGACTTTACTGTATACATAGTGTCGTAATTGCAGTTAGCTGTCAGCTCTTTCACCTTGAGGTTGCCCTCTGGACGCAGCATATGTCCCCCTGAAAGTAGAGCTGGGTTGTGGTGAGTGGAGCACCTCTGAGCTTCTACTCTGCAGCTCTCCCTCTCTCTCCTCCATCACATAGAGAACCTGATCCACCGGCCATGCACTCCATTTCCTGTCATGACCCGTTCGGGCCATCAGTGGATGGATGTGTGTGTGTGCGTGCGTGCGTGCGTGTCTGGACTGGGGGACAGACACACACACAGGAATGAATGGTAGTGGGAGGCACAGACAGTGAAAGCAGCTCTATAGCTCTATCTAGATGATACTGATTATTAACCATGCTTACACAATCCTGCAGACCTGATATGTGAGGATACGCGGTGAACGGAGATAAATGTATCCTGCTCCAGGTTCGATTACAGCCATATTATTTAATCTCCCCATTAAGTGTATTTGATTTCAAGTGGGTGGGGGACAGGGTGGGCCTGGGATGCGCTGTGGCAGTGATGGGGGCAAGAGGGCACCTCCGGTGCGCAGCAGTTATGCTGATGGTGACTGGGAAGAGTGGTGAAGTGGGGAATGCGTACACAATTACAGAGGGGACTTTGTTAAACCTCATTTGTGGAAGAGGTTCCAGTGTAATGCTCAGAGAGTACTATTAATTCAGTGATCTGGCCTGTAGAGATAGGAGGATTACACCACCTAGCATGACAGTGTCACCACTGACAGAGAGCCAATGTAGCCAATGCCTCGCAAAGACGGGCACCTATTGGTAGATGGGTAAAAATGACAAAAATCAGACACTGAATATCCCTTTGCACATGGTGAAGTTAATAATTACACTTTGGATGGTGTATCAATGCACCCAGTCACTACAAAGATACAGGTGTCCGTTGTAACCATGTTGCCGGAAAGGAAGGAAACTGCTCAGGGATTTCACAATGAGGTCAATGGTGATTTTAAAAGAAGTTACAGAGTTTAATGGCTGTGAGAGGGGAAAACGGAGGATGGATCAACAACATTGTAGTTACTCCACAATACCAACCTAACTGACAGAGTGAAAAGAAGGAAGTCTGTACGGAACTAAAATATTCTAAAACATGCATCCTGTTTGCAAGAAGGCACTAAAGTAATACTAATAAAAATAAAAAATCTACAAACTGAAAACAGACTCATTCTGGGCATCACTCAGGTTTGTCATGTTCAATTCACTGAGCATCAAACAGACAAACTAGCGATACGCACTATCCTGTCAGTCATAAATGACCTTCTCTGTAATGGGAAGCTGGAGGGCGTTTTATGATTGATCTTTAAATACCTCGAGCAGGTCTCTTTCAGAGAGACATTTTGTTTCAGAATTTACATTGTGGAGTATGGGAGAAAAAATTAAACATGGATTTGTGGTCAGATAGAACAAAGCATAAGGACTTTCAATTAGCTATATTTCAGGTTTCAGTGTTTGCATGTGTGTGTGTTCAGTGGAGAGAAAGGTTTTTGAATAAATTAGGGCCACGGGACTCACGCCCACACACACACACTGGCTCAGACCTCCTGACGAGACGATGGGCAGCTCTGATTGGCCAAACACAGGGAGCATGTCTGAGAAAGAGTGATGACTGGACATAGTCCCACCAGCGACGGTTGCACGCACAGGAAAACGGGTGGGAGTGTGTGTGAAAAGATCTATTAGTGGTTGTTTGTGTGGCCTGGCCTCACACGCTAACAACTAACATGGGTTCTTCATGTGAGAAGTGAGTGTATGTGCCTGTGCAAGCAAGTTACATGGAGTGTATCATGTATGCTTTTGTGAGAGAGTGAGAAAAGGAAACTGTTTGTGTTGTGTAGACCAATCTCCCAGTGTTGCATTTTATATACACTGCTCAAAAAAATAAAGGGAACACTAAAATAACACATCCTAGATCTGAATGAATGAAATATTCTTATTAAATACTTTTTTCTTTACATAGTTGAATGTGCTGACAACAAAATCACACAAAAATGATCAATGGAAATCAAATTTATCAACCCATGGAGGTCTGGATGTCACGTTCCTGACCTGTTTTTCCTTTTTCTTGTATTTATTTAGTTGGTCAGGGCGTGAGTTGGGGTGGGTTGTCGATGTGTTATTTTCTATGTTGGGATGTTTGTGTTCGGCCGGGTATGATTCTCAATCAGAGACAGCTGTCAATCGTTGTCCCTGATTGAGAATCATACTTAGGCAGCCTGGGATTCACGTGGTTTTGTGGGTGTTTGTATCTCGTGTCAGTGTTCGTACCACACAGGACTGTTTTCGGTTTTGTCACGTTTGTTGTTTTTGTACGTTAAGTGTTCAGTTTATGTTCATTAAAATATGACCACTTTCCACTCTGCGTGTTGGTCCGATCCATGCTCCTCCTCGTCTGAGGAGGAGAACGACTTCGACAGCCGTTACACTGGATTTGGAGTCACACTCAAAATTAAAGTGGAAAACCACACTACAGGCTGATCCAACTTTGATGTAATGTCCTTAAAACAAGTCAAAATGAGGCTCAGTAGTGTGTGTGGCCTCCACGTGCCTGTATGACCTCCATACAACGCCTGGGCATGCTCCTGATGAGGTGGCGGATGGTCTCCTGAGGGATCTCCTCCCAGACCTGGACTAAAGCATCCGCCAACTCCTGGACAGTCTGTGGTGCAACGTGGCGTTGGTGGATGGAGCGAGACATGATGTCCCAGATGTGCCCAATTGGATTCAGGTCTGGGGAACGGGCGGGCCAGTCCATAGCATCAATGCCTTCCTCTTGCAGGAACTGCTGACACACTCCAGCCACATGAGGGCTAGCATTGTCTTGCATTAGGAGGAACCCAGGGCCAACCGCACCAGCATATGGTCTCACAAGGGGTCTGAGGATCTCATCTCGGTACCTAATGGCAGTCAGGCTACCTCTGGCGAGCACATGGAGGGCTGTGCGGCCCCCCAAAGAAATGCCACCCCACACCATGACTGACCCACCGCCAAACCGGTCATGCTGGAGGATGTTGCAGGCAGCAGAACGTTCTCCACGGCGTCTCCAGACTCTGTCACGTCTGTCACATGTGCTCATGTGCTCAGTGTGAACCTGCTTTCATCTGTGAAGAGCACAGGGCGCCAGTGGCGAATTTGCCAATCTTGGTGTTCTCTGGCAAATGCCAAACGTCCTGCGCGGTGTTGGGCTGTAAGCACAACCCCCACCTGTGGACATCGGGCCCTCATACCACCCTCATGGAGTCTGTTTCTGACCGTTTGAGCAGACACATGCACATTTGTGGCCTGCTGGAGGTCATTTTGCAGGGCTCTGGCAGTGCTCCACCTGCTCCTCCTTGCACAAAGGCGGAGGTAGCGGTCCTGCTGCTGGGTTGTTGCCCTCCTACGGCCTCCTCCACGTCTCCTGATGTACTGGCCTGTCTCCTGGTAGCGCCTCCATGCTCTGGACACTACGCTGACAGACACAGCAAACCTTCTTGCCACAGCTCGCATTGATGTGCCATCCTGGATGAGCTGCACCACCTGAGCCACTTGTGTGGGTTGTAGACTCCGTCTCATGCTACCACTAGAGTGAAAGCACCGCCAGCATTCAAAAGTGACCAAAACATCAGCCAGGAAGCATAGGAACTGAGAAGTGGTCTGTGGTCACCACCTGCAGAACCACTCCTTTATTGGGGGTGTCTTGCTAATTGCCTATAATTTACACCTTTTGTCTATTCCATTTGCACAACAGCATGTGAAATTTATTGTCAATCAGTGTTGCTTCCTAAGTGGACAGTTTGATTTCACAGAAGTGTGATTGACTTGGAGTTACATTGTGTTGTTTAAGTGTTCCCTTTATTTTTTTGAGCAGTGTATATATATATATATATATATATATATATATATATATATATATATATATAATGTATGTGTGTGTGGGAATGTGTGGTAGGTAAAGATTGATGATTAACAGCAAGCTCTCCATCTCCTGGTGCAGAGGAGTGACCACTGCTATGCGTCCTCCCTCAGGTAGAGAGGGAGAGGGAGACAGGCCTATAGAGAGGGGGGACCTCTGTCTTTGGGATGGTGAGATGACTTTGGGGCCCAGTGATTAAAGGAGACAGAAGGTAGCATACCTGTATATGTCATTTAACAAGGGTGTCAGATTATCGAACCCCAGATAATTGCTACCTTATTAATCTGAGAATACGTAGGCAGAGCTAATTACACTGCACTTGAAGAAGAGTGACGCTGTCCTCTGATGTTGCTTATGACATCATGCATGCAAGCTGATTTATATGTTCTGAATGGGCTTTTACGCCAGATTAAAAACCTGATGCCCTGACTGTTTAGTCAATTGCCAATTTCAAAGAGTCACATTTATGAGATTGCTAATAAAAAAGGAAGGCTACAGAAGGGTACAGAAGGCTGTGATGAATTTATATCATTATTGATAGGCCCTGCCAAAGCATGCATTACATCACTCGTTGTCCAATGGCTTGGCCATTATTCCACTGGACTGAATCAATGCAATGAAAGTCCTTTGTATGCCCTGCTTCCATTTGATGTTGGTCAGTCTTCAGAAATGACTGCATCACTTGTCTTGTTGTAATGGGGAAATGTAGCGTTTTGTGTTTAATTCATACTGTATGTCCTTCTCTGCATCCATTATCCCTGCTTTATTTCCACTGATCCACTTGGCCTCTGTGTTGAGAAAGGTTTTAAGTGGAAGCTGAGCCTCTGTTCTGTTCATATCTCCCCCTTGCCCCGCGTTGTTGTGTGACATGACGCAATAACAATCTCTCAGAGCAGCCTGTGAGGATAATGACATTTCCATTTCCTCACCAGAAGAGCAGGAGTCAGATAAGGCATATTGGGGTTAGTATGGGCCACGGACCTGAAGATTTGATGGCTGTCTGGAGTGGCTCGTAATGAGACTGAAGCAGTCAAGGGCGTGGATCCGTAATGGAGATCCGTGTGGGGACAAGGGGAGGTAGTTGCACGGCACACAGGGGAAAAAGCAGGAAGCTACCTCTCAGTCGTAACTTTCAGAGCCACCATCTCCCAGTAGCCAGGAGGATGATAAAATTGATTGCCCTCCTTGCAGTATAATGGTAACAGTCACTTTGGGAATCACTTTGCTACAGAACATCCAACTCTCCATGGTCCAAAGTCTAAATTGATTATAAAATGGCAATCTGCTGACCTGTTGGGAATGGATGGGTGTGCCTGCCTGGGTAGAAATGCTGACGTTCTGGAGAATAAGATGGTTAAAACTATTAGGATAAGTGGACACTGAATGACGAAAACCTTCAATTCTTTCAACTAAATCAACTCTTGACCCCTTTTTTTTAGCTGATATGCTGTTACACTGGTTATATTTCATACAGGTACTATTAGCATGTTAACCAGATCAACACAAAATATATTATTTGCATTGTTCCGGTGTTTGCTTGAAAGAATGGAAGATGTTGGAGGATGGAGGTTGGAATAGGTTAGGTGCATTGAATGGGTCTACTCAACATGCAGAACATCCACCTATATGTAACAGCCCACAGTGAAACACCAGGTAGGTGGTGTCTGCATTGACATGCTGTACATGCAGGTGCAGTTGCTGTTCCTCCACCTGCCTAATACATTCTGTAAGACTTGTCTCCTTCACAGAGAAGAAACAAGGACACAGAGCCACACTCTTAGAAAAAATGTGCTACCCAGCAGCATACCACCCGGCATCCCACTGCTGGCTGGCCTCTGAAGCTAAGCAGCGTTGGTTCTGGTCGGTCCCTGGATGGAAAACCAAATGCTGCCGTAAGTGGTGTTGGAGGGCCAGAAGGAGGCACTCTTTCCTCTGGTCTAAAAAAAAAATGAAAATGCCCCAGTGGGACATTGCCCTGTGTAGGGTGCCGTCTTTCGGATGGGATGTTAGACGGGTGTCCTGACTCTGTGGTCACTAAAGCTCCCATGGCACTTATTGTAAGAGTAGGGGTGTTAACACTGCTGTCCTGGCTAATCGACAATAATTTGTGCCAGGTGTGATATCCCTCCTAAATAGCTCGGGCTAATGTTCCTATCGACCCAGTAAGGCCAGCAGGCTAGTCTCTTTTTATTGGTATGTAACTGTTATGAAAGTTGTATTGTCAATTTGTGTTGTTATTTAAATGCCACTTTAAAGGTGTACATGACACTGCAACAAAATGTCCCCATGGGGACAATAAAGTCAGTAAAGTTAAGTAATTCCCAGTCAGGCCCTCCTACCATCATGAACACCTAATCATCCCCACCTTATAATTAGCTAATTCATCCCCCCTTCTCTCCCCTGTAATTATTCCCCAAGTTGTTGCTGTAAATGAGTGTGTTCTCAGTCAACTTACCTGATAAAATAAGGGTTCTTCTGCTGTCCCTTTAGGATAACCCTTTGAAGACCCCTTTTGGTTCCAGGTAGAACCCTTTTGGGTTCCCAAAATAGTTCTACCTGGAACCAAAAAGGGTTCTGCTATGGAGACAGCCGCAGAACCCTTTTGGAACCCTTTTTTCTAAGGGTGCAGTTGCCAACACCAGATCTGAGACATACAAGCTGTGTGTCTAGCTCAGCCCTGGTGCCAGACCCCCTGTGATTCTTCCCTCTCTGGTTACAGAGACCAATGAGAGACCAGTTCAAACAGAGGGATATGCCTCATATGAAGGGTTTAGCCAGAATCTAATCTTTCTCCATTGACACACCTGTCAGGTTCAAACAGTCTGCAGTCATGTATTTCAGTATTTATTCCGTGTATTTTTCATAGTAAGGGAATATAGTATGTTTATTTTCCTCCTGGCTCCACTGGCTGTGCCTCCCACCTCGGCTCTCTTTCATACCCCCCTTCCCCCAGGACACAGAGAGGTCCAGACTGCTCTTCTGACTCTGTGTGTGTGTGTGTGTGTGTGTGTGTGCGCGCGCTCGTGCGCGTTTCTGCAAACCTCCAACCAGCAGCGCCTCAGAGTTGTCTAAGCAGAGGGAGGGGAGGGGGTGAGGGAGAGAGGGGGTGAGGAAACAGTGATATAGGAGGGAAGATGGGAATGTCTGTGGGGAAGGTCATGCAATAAAACATGTCTGCCTGCATTTAGACACCACTCTGCACACCACATTTCAAATGCCACAGACCGGAACTATCATGAGCAGGCAAGACAATGAGGAGTCACACAGAGGGACCAGCTAGCCCACGTGGTCTTGGGTGAGAGAGATACCAAACTAGACATGTCTCTAATGCCCTCCCTGTGATGTCTCATACTTACAATACATACCACTCAAACGCAGTGTGAATCTAATGTCAGTGTCTCCTTTCGAGCTTATGAAACTGTTAACATTGTCACTCGCTTTGCTTAAAGACATCCTCCTCAAATATCTATTTTCTGTTGTATTGTCTGTTGAAATGAGGAGGCATATAAAGCCCTGTGTCCTTGGCTGTCTATTGTAGTGTGGTGGTCTGTGAGGTATGAGGCAGGGTGTTACAGAGCAGGAGGCTTGTGTCAGCTTCACTTACCTCCCATCACCAGGTCTGGTAATTACACCTGGAATTGGGGGAACCAAGGTATTTACTCACTCATACACCAATTTCACCACACGCACGAGCACACACACACACTCCATCACCTCTTTATACTAGCTCTGTTCTGTTCCCGTTTTCTCATTTTCCTCTCTCTTTTTTCCCTCTCCCTCTTTTTCTATTTCCTGTGACTCCCTCTCTGTATCCATTAGGTGTGACATTCCATTCAGCTTTTTAATCACCTCTCTCAGCTTTGTCCTTCTGCAGCCAAATCACTTCATAGACAAGGGTCATAAAGCCCATACGTGCCCCTGTCCAGGAATACCTGGCTGTCTGACGCACCCAGACAGAGGCAAGCATGCATAGATACACACACACACACACTTTAACATCTTACAACCAAACGAAATTCATAAATGTTGATTAAAATCTCAACACATGCACACACATTGACAGTGATTCCCATTGTCTCCATGATCCATCCATACTGTTTACAAGCTGACACTAGGCCCATCTGTTCTCCACTCTTTAGCCTGGACAACATGGCTGTTGTGACAACTGTCTCCCATCCCCATTGGCTTATGTGTTCTTTAGACCTTAGAGTGTCTGACAGAAGTCACTAACGCAGAATGGCCAATATGGATAGCTTTCAGTATGAAGTGTCTCTGTGGTGCAATGGGGGGAGTCAAACATATGCATTTAAGTCTCAATCACACAACCCCTCCACCACCACCATCCGCCCTCTGAGCTGAAGTGCTCCGTCAAGTCTGTGTTGGTGGAAATCACTCTCCTCTCACCAAAGGGGATGTCTTTGCCTGTCCTTGGAAGAGAGCAGTGAGCAGTCAGGGATGGAGGGAGGCGGGTGGAGGTCGGGAAGCAGGAGGCGGTGTGGGCTGTGGGAGGGGGTCTGGGCTGTGCTTCAGGGACGGGGGCATTTGTATTCCTCTCGCCTGTGACAGGGTGGGGAAAGGTGGGGGGACAGCAGTGTGAGACGCAGCGGGGCTTTGGCAGGGCTCTGGAGGTGATGAAATCAAAGACACAATGCTACTGTGGTATCTCACTCCACATCTTTTGGTCTGTGTGTGTGCGTGCGCTAATTGTGCGTGTTTGTGCTTGCGTAGCAATGCGCATGCCCCGCCCACCTGAGGATCTGTCTTTTTCAGCCATCTATTTCCTGTATTTGAGCCAGTGGCGGTTGGTGTCGTTTAAGATGAGGGAGGGCGGGATTCTTTTAATGAGCATGGCCTTATTTCTGTTACAGCACAATGGATGACTGTCATTCATATTCCATTCACCCAGCTCAATGTAAAATCGATAGGTTTAGGCTACTAAACCCTATACCCATCATGAGGTTGCTACAACCTAGCCTATGAATAACAGTTTACAACGTAGGTGCACAGGTCGAGAGAAAAATGTGAGTAATCAAGGTGACAGTGAAACATTCAATAACACCTTGCACACATCTAGCTGGTCTAAGGTGTAATCATTAGTCCAACAGTTGAAAACAAGTTTATTAAAAAATATATATAATCTTTTTTTTTCTCCCCAATTTCGTGGTATCCAATTGGTAGTTACAGTCTTGTCTCATTGCTGCAACTCCTGTACGGACTCGGGAGAGCCCGAAGGTCAAGAGCCATGTGTCCCCTGAAAAACAACCCAACCAAGCCACACTGCCCGCTTAACCCAGAAGCCAGCCACACCAATGTGTCATAGGAAACACTGTACACCTCGTGACCGTGTCAGCGAGCATGCGCCCGGCCCGCCAAAGGAGTCGCTAGAGCACGATGGGACAAGGACATCCTTGCTGGCCAAACCCTCCCCTAACCCGGACAATGCTTGGCCAATTGTGCACCGCCCCATGGGTCTCTCGGTCGCAGCCAGCTTGAACCAGGATCTCTAGTGGCACAGCTAGCAACTGCGTTGCAGTGCCTTAGACCACTGCGCCACTCGGGAGGCTCTGCAAACAAGTTTCTATTGGACAAATTCAGGTATGTTTATCCGAGTTTCTTTCAATTTGCTTCCATTTTAAGAAAAGTTTTTCAACAGAATCAGTGGAATTAATATACCATAGCTAAATCAATACACCCCTGATCACATGCAAGTTCACTTTCATAGCAGCCACATACAAACAGCATGATCACTTTTCTCATTGTATGATTCCTTCTCACATCTATGCAATCTCCTCCTCCTCCTCTAACATAGCACAAAATATAGCTAGTTTTCTCTGGTTCTCTATTGTTTCTCCTTAATTTTTGAAGAAATGAATTTGTTCAAAACTGTTCAGCTATTGTCTTTCTCTCTCTTGAGTCAACTATTTACCACATGTTATGCACTGCTGTGCTAGCCATATGTAGCTTATGCTTTCAGTACTAGATTCATTCTCTGATCCTTTGATTGGGTCGACAACATGTCAGTTCATACTACAAGAGCTCTAATAGGTTGAAGGTTGTCCTCCAGAAGTTGTCATAATTACTGTGTAAGTCTATGGACGGTATTGAGAACCATGAGCCTCCTAGGTTTGTATTGAAGTCATGTACCCAGAGGAGGATGGAAACTATTTGTCCTCCGGCTATGCCATGGTGCTACCCTACAGAGTGCTGTTGAGACTACTGTAGACCTTCATTGTAAAACAGTGTGTTTTAATCAATTATTTGGTGACGTGATTATATTTAGTATAGTTTTATCTAAAAAGGATAACTTTTTTAATGTTTCATTATTTACATTTTGATTTTTTTAAATGTGGTTCCAACCACCGTGTCTTTGTGAGACACAGAGTAGGTGAACGGATGATATCTGCATGTGTGGTTCCCACCGTGAAGCATGGAGGAGGTGTGATGGTGTGGGGGTGCTTTGCTGGTGACACTGTCTGTGATTTATTTAGAATTCAAGGCACACTTAACCAGTATGGCTACCACAGCATTCTACGGCAATACGCCATCCCATCTGGTTTGCGCTTAGTGGGACTATCATTTGTTTTTCAACAGCACAATGACCCAAAACACACCTCCAGGCTGTGTAATGGCTATTTGACCAAGAAGGAGAGTGATGGAGTCTTGCATCAGATGACCTGGCCTCCACAATCACATGACCTCAACCCAGTTGAGATGGTTTGGGATGAGTTGAACCAAAGAGTGAAGGAAAAGCAGCCAACAAGTGCTCAGCATATGTGGGAACTTCTTCAAGCATTCCAGGTGACTACCTCATGAAGCTGGTTGAGAGAATGCCAAGAGTGCAAAGCTGTCATCAAGGCAAAGGTTGGCTACTTTGAAGAATCTAAAATCTAGCTACTGTTTAACACTTTTTTGGTTACTACATGATTCGATATGTGTTATTTCATAGTTTTGATGTCTTCACTATTATTCTACAATGTAGAAAATAGTCAAAATAAAGAAAAACCCTTGAATGGTGTGTCCAAACTTTTGACTGGTACTGTAAATAATACCAAAGCGAGACTATTGATCTAGTAGCAGAGCTCTAAAAATAAACCTTAAGTGGCTTAAAAATATCTATATCTTATTATTGTTAGGGCACGTACACTCTCCCTGCTTCAGCACCTCTAACTGCAGTGGACTGGGTCTCTCTCTCTCTTTCACACACACACACACACACACACACACACACACACACACACACACACACACACACACACACACACACACACACACACACACACACACACACACACACACATATATATAGACACACACACACACACACACACACAGAAATGTGATACTGCGTTGAGAGGAGTGTAGGTGTTAATATGGGTACAGTGGGTCCATCAGACAGCTGTGTAGCTGGAGTGGTGAGGGCTAGTGGTGTGAGACTAAGAAAGCATGAGGAGCTCACAGGGAGAGAGAGGTTGAAGCAGGGTGGTGGCCATGGCAGCAGGCCGAGTGTATTCAATGCCGAGTGTATTCAAGTGTGAAAATGTGTGGACGTGTTTCCATGCGTGCACCTGTGAGCAAATCTGTGTGTGTGTATGTGTGTCTGTGTGTGTGTGTGTGTGTGTGTGTGTGTGTGTGTGTGTCTGTTCATGTGGGTCTGTGCGCTCCTAGCAGGTGCAGTGCGGTGAACTCACAGTGTAGCAGTGAAACAACATGCCATTGCCCTGTCTGGAAAGGTCATGACCTTTGTGATGGTCTGTCAGTAGAGTAGAGAGAGCAGGCTGGGCTGAAGGAAGCGCAGCGGACCAGGTACAGTCTGACACATAGAGAAAGAGAGTTCATTAACATGCAGACAGACACACAGGCCATTGTCAGAGAGAGTGGCCGTATAATTCCCCACTCTGTCCCCGATGCCTGGACCCATTATCTGATGAATGTTCAAAAGCAAACGACTGTGCCTTTATAATAGTGTATGATTGAACTCTTTTTCCGGGAAGCTCAGTATTACTAACGTTTAATTTATCCCCTTATATCATCTAGTTCAATTAAATATATTGTGCATGGATAGCTCCCTTGGGGATAATTCTTTTCACTGAGTGCTAATTGTGCTCACTCAGAGAGGACGGGGGCTGTGTCCTCAGGACAGCAGGTTGGCTCTGTTCTCAAAGGCAGTGGAGGATTCTATTGAGTGAGTAAAGTAAAGGGTCTATGCTCCCTATAGAGGGCATACTACATGGACATAATCATGGGGTTAGTTGGGGCTGGATTGTCTGTATGTCTGTGTCTCTCTCTCTCTCGGACTGTTTTAGTGTTTAATAGTGGAGTGTCAGACAGTGGTCTCACTGAACTACAGTATGGGGAACTGTCTGTCACATAGATTCGTTCCTGGGGGAAGAGGACATGTTTTTGTCCTTCTCTCTGTGTAACGGTCTGTCTAACTGTCCTGTGTGAAGGTCAAGCCAGTCAACACACATTTGTGGTCTTCATCTTGCTCTTTTCCTCATATACTATGTATGTAAAGTCGCACACAGTCCTTGAACTGAAGCTGAGTATTACCTTTAGTAAAATCCAGAATGTCTGCTGCTGTAATTAGCTATAATAGGTGGAATACGTGATGTAGTTACATGAAAGGATTCTCTACAGGTTCATTTTATACACGGCTTCTGACACGTTCTATGCTTGGTCTCCTCTATGCAAAAGGACTTGTAAGAGAAAAATGGGTACAATTGTAAACCTTAACTATGGAACTCAGAGTGCTGACATAGAAAATATTCAGGTGGGTGTAACAGGCCTAGAATTACAGCAGCTCCTAGTAAGTATTCAGAGAGAAATGTGAGTCTGAGGCAAAGCTCAGTCAATAGGGGGGAACTGCCTGGAGCTCTGTGGTCTTTACTGCTCACGTCTAATAAATGCTGCAAGTTATGGCTGAGGTGGCTATTCCCCAGTAAAACTAGACCTAGTTTGCAGTGAGGAAAGAGGAAAAAATGTGTGTTCATGTGTTTTCAGGCAATGGGCACCCACACATAAACAGTATTGAAAAAGGTTTTACGCAGATTGTCAACAACTTTTTACCAATCAACTGGTGTAGTCGGCTATGCTCTTTGCCATATCCTCGTTACCCTTTGTCATGTACACTCTTAGATAAAAAGGTGCTATCTTGAAATTAAAAGGGTTATTCGGCTGTCCTCATTGGAGAACCCTTTGAATAATCATTTTTGTTTCCAGGCAGAACCCTTTTTGGTTCCAGGTAGAACCCTTTACTCAGAGGGTTCTACCTGGAACCCAAAAAGGGTTCTCATTTGGGGACAGCCAAAGAACTTCTTTTGAACCTTTTCTTCTAGGAGTGTATTGTGATTGCTTTTAGGTGTTGTTGGGATTGTTTTGGTTCCATCCAGCACTGAAGCTCACTGCCTCAAAGCTTTGTTTGTCTGTCTGTCTGTCTGTCTGTCTGTCTGTCTGTCTGTCTGTCTGTCTGTCTGTCTGTCTGTCTGTCTGTCTGTCTGTCTGTCTGTCTGTCTGTCTGTCTGTCTGTCTGTCTGTCTGTCTGTCTGTCTGTCTGTCTGTCTGTCTGTCTGTCTGTCTGTCTGTCTGTCTGTCTGTCTGTCTGTCTGTCTGTCTGTCTGTCTGTCTGTCTGTCTGTCTGTCTGTCTGTCTGTCTGTCTGTCTGTCTGTCTGTCTGTCTGTCTGTCTGTCTGTCTGTCTGTCTGTCTGTCTGTCTGAACCTGAGATCTAATAGCCTGCTGAGGAAATACTCTCCGGTCGGTGAGGGTCAGCAGTTAGACACAGGTCACTGCCTCTGGATTTCAGTCATCAAGAAAAGGTGCCTGGTTCATCTCAAAGTTTCACAGAAATAATGCCTTTACTCCACCACATAACAGGTTTCCACTCTCTGTTCCAAAGACTCTCTAGCAATTCTGGGAAGTAAAGTCGATAGTCCTAAAAAAAAAAATCCTCTGAGAGGTTCCGAAGTTGCCAGAGATTAATTGACAGGGTAGGTTTCCTCACTGCATAAGCAGTACACTGTTTTACAGCAAGACACGTTCATTCTCAGTGTTACCATACCAGTGGCTACTCTTCTTTTGCGCATCTGTATAAACTGCTGTAAATGCTGGCTTTTGCAACGCAACATCATTGGAGCCCATTTCACTGAGTGCGTTCAGTGAAGCATAAAATTGTATGGTTTAAAACACTTATCTACTGCACACTTGGCAAACATCCTACTTGGCATTCTACACATGACATGCCATCAGATATACAGGTTCAGGAAGCTACATGATTTTTCCACTTTAATTTTTAATGCATTTTCAAACCTGGATGTTTCTATCTAATGGGTGGCCTGTGATAGTTGGTGGTAAATTGAGCAGGACTAGTGAAATCACCTATCTGCTGTGCAAGTCATAAGATAAAAAGTTTAGCCTGTGCTGTGTGTGTAATGAGCCTGTCGTTATGGTCGCTAGTGGCGAGGCATCAGCCACGGAGCGGCCCGGACATCCCCGACATCCCCCCCATCTCCCGGATCACACTTCACACATCCATCATCCTCAGCAACTAATCTTCTCTCCAAAAACAACACTTCTATGGAGTCTCAGGGATCCGCTCCCGTGCGTTGACAAACCCGCAAGGAAATGACTTATTTATCATTCACGGCTGGGTGATTAGTGAGCACTCGCTGTCTCTCTTAGTCTTTAGATGGGGTCTCAGAATTCTCTTTTTTATTTTATTTGTTTCTTCCTTGGAACACAAAACTGGGATGAGAAGCATGTTGCCTTGATAATTTCCCAGAGGTGAGGCCTGTTGAATACTACTGGGCTGTCTGGATATGTGGTAGAGGTACCCAAGAAGCCTCGGTATCACATGAAATTTCAACACATAATTCTCTAGAACTTTGGACAGAGGGATAGATCCCAGATAGACTCCAATAATATTTCTCTACCAGGAGGGTTATCAATTTTATAATTTACTTTGGAAGGAAAATGAAGATTGCAATCGGCTACTTTCAGTCTAACTGGGGGTTTTGCCTAAAATAATCAAGACTAACAGCCTCATTAAATGCACTGAATCAATATGCAATTAAAAGACAAGGTATTGATAGTATACTAAAGATTGCTGAGAATTGGTCAACCAGGACATTAAAACACAAGTAAGAAGTCGATATATAATTAATAAGATCACAGACCAGAGTAAGCGATCCCTAACCCCCAGTGGCCACCCAACAGTCACAAACATTTCAAAAAACAAATGTTTTTCCCCCCACATAATGTTAACATCATTTGTCAGATATTGGTTAGGTAGAGGATTTGGTCTCAACCCAAAAGCTAACTTAATTCTAAAGGGGCTTGAAAGCCTTCCAAACTTGTGTCAGTTCTGATGCTCCTTTCTCCATGTCTGCTTATCACTGGCTCTGCCATCATCCTGTCAGTTTCACACCCACGTGGGGACAGATTGGAGGGGCTGGATGGGGATTGTCGCTATGTCTCAGCAGTCATGAATACTCCATTCCTCAATCCAGCCTCCATTCCAACAGAAGCATACTCAGGGAAGGAAATAGGTTGACATTAGGGTGAAAAGATCTCAGTCTCAAGGGAATGGAAAGTACTGCACTCTCTCTTTTAATGGCTTTTGATATCCACACCGTTTGAAGACCCCAATCAGCCCAGTCCGCCGTGGCACGTGCAGAGACACTGCAGATGCATTAGCATGACAATAACAGCGATACAACTGAGACAAAACAACAGGGTCACATTTCTCATTTTCTATTGCCCCAAAACTGCAAAAGCTGGAGCCCATTTCCTAGAAAGGCCCCCTGAGACACTCCATAGTGGCCCTCTACGGCTTTCCATAAGAGCATCCACTACACTAAATCCTTTTCCTGCATCCCTCAGAACATAGCTAACATCTCAGATAGGCTAGTAGTGCTGTAACTCTGCTGTGAGTCTGCACAGACTGGCGGTAAAGACTGACGATTTGACCTGATCGTTCAAAAAACACAGTTCAGTTTACCTGGACTGTCTGTCAGGGACTGTTGCAATCATAAACATGCATTACAGCAAATGAAGCTGAAAGAGAATGAAGAGGAAGAGGGGAAGAGGGGAAGAGGGTGATTCACTTCATCACAGTGTCTGTCTTGCAAGACAATCAATATGAATCTAACCAACCCAACGGCAATTTTGACTTTGATAATTACGTTTCTGAATATATTAAATTGTGCTCAAGGTGGGGCATGACCGACATAATGATAATTTTGTTGATATGATCACGGGAGAGAGAGAGTAAAAAACAAGTGATGGAGATTATGCAGAGCTAGCTAGTCCATTAGCAGGTTCAAAGAGATGAGCAGAGCTGTGACCCCCGTATGGTGTGTAAATATGGTGATGCATACCAGCTGTACATTAGAGGACGGGCAAGGAGGCGGAACAAAACAGAAGAAAGAGAGAGATCTGAGCTGCCTGTAAACTTTCATTTGTCAGTGGCTATTGACTCTGTCAGGCTGAGTGGGGAGGCAGGGCTTTGAACCATCACGATAACAGCTGCATCAGGAGCTCCCACAGAAATACACAGACACATGGTAGCATCGACCAGGAGTTACACTCAGGTCACTCAAGCCAGGTCAATGTTCTCTCTCCAAAGATAGATGCTATGTGTACATCTAAGAGCCGTGGTCTTCATGGAGCAGGTTATATTCAAATGGACCCCTGTTCTTTTCATCTCAGCTCTTCAGAAATACAGATACCACATTTCCCAATGCTTCATTTTTTTTGCCAGCCTGTAAACCACACAGCTGAGAAACTACTGACAGGGAGATATGTCTGCTGTCTGAATCCTGTGGAAATGGGTGACATATTTAGGAGGGTTCAATAGGTAACACGTCATCCTCTGTGTTCCATGTGCCTGGGAGAATAGAGGCCTGGCACACATCTAGTGGCACGATGATCAGTCAATAGGGAGACATCTTCTAAATAATTGACTAGACTGAAGTTTTACTGTGACACTGCTGCTGTCATCTGATATGTAAAGAGGGTAAGAGAGAGAGCGCGTTCAGTCAGCCCACTAACACCCCTATCAGATCACAGCAAAATCACAGTCTACCTGTACAGATCAATATTCAATCATGAGGCATCAAAGTCAAAGGAACTGCACAATATTAAGAAATGCTATAGATGGAAGGAAAGTAGTGTAGAAACCTACCAAAAAACAATTAGGCAACAACAAATTCAATCCCTTTTAGACAACGTCCTGGACAAAACATTTCACTGTAATAGTGAATGTGTAAACTTGGCAGTAGAAAGCCTAAACAGAATATTTGACCTTTCAGCTTCCCAATCAAATCTGAGAAAATGTATAACAATGACAAACGGTTTGATGAAGAATGCAAAAACCTAAGAAAGAAATTGAGAAACCTATTCAACTAAAAACATAGAGACCCAGAAAACCTGAGTTTCGCCTTCACTATGGTGAATCACTAAAACAATACAGAAATACACTACGGAAAAAGATGGAACAGCACATCAGAAATCAGCTCAATGTAATTGAAGAATCCATAGAATCTAATAAATTCTGGAAAAATTGGAACACACTAAACAAACAACCATACGAAGAGTTATCTATCCAAAACGGAGATGTGTGGATAAACCACAAGGGCATTAGAAAAGAGCACTAGAAAAGTCTGCAGCACCTGGCCTCACCCTACTAGAATCTGAAGTCAAATGTTTACTGTTTGCTGATGATCTGGTGCTTCTGTCCCCAAACAAAGAGGGCCTACAGCAGCACCTAGATCTTCTGCACAGATTCTGTCAGACCTGGGCCCTGACAGTAAATCTCAGCAAGACAAAAATAATAGTGTTCCAAAAAAGGTCCAGTTGCCAGGACCACAAATACAAATTCCATCTAGATACCGTTGCCCTAGAGCACACAAAAAAACGATACATACCTCAAATCAAATCAAAGTTTATTTGTCACGTGCACTGAATACAGTGAAATGCTTACTTACAGGATCTAACCAATAGTGCAAAAAAGGTATTAGGTGAACAATAGGTAGGTAAAGAAATAAAACAACAGTAAAAAGACAGGCTTTATACAGTAGCGAGGCTATAAAAATAGCGAGGCTACATACAGTGGGTGACACGCTGATTGAGGTAGTATGTACATGTAGGTATCGTTAAAGTGACTATGCATATATGATGAACGAGAGTAGCAGTAGTGTAAAAAGAGAGGTTGGTGGGTGGGACACAAAGCAGATAGCCCGGTTAGCCAATGTGCGGGAGCACTGGTTGGTCGGCCCAATTGAGGTAGTATGTACATGAATGTATAGTTAAAGTGACTATGCATATATGATAAACAGAGAGTAGCAGCAGCGTAAAAAGAGGGGTTGGGAGGGGGGGCACACAATGCAAATAGTCCGGGTTGCCATTTGATTACCTGTTCAGGAGTCTTATGGCTTGGGGGTAAAAACTGTTGAGAAGCCTTTGTGTCCTAGACTTGGCACTCCGGTACCGCTTGCCATGCGGTAGTAGAGAGAACAGTCTATGACTGGGGTGGCTGGGGTCTTTGACAATTTTTAGGGCCTTCCTCAATTTTTAGGGCCTTCCACCACCTGGTGTAGAGGTCATGGATGGCAGGCAGCTTAGCCCCAGTGATGTACTGGGCCGTATGGACTACCCTCTGTAGTGTCTTGCAGTCAGAGACCAGTCAGGATGCTCTCGATGTTGCAGCTGTAGAAACTTTGAGGATCTCATGACCCATGCCAAATCTTTTTAGTTTCCTGAGGGGGAATAGGCTTTGTCGTGCCCTCTTCATGACTGTCTTGGTGTGTTTGGACCATTCTAGTTTGTTGGTGATGTGGACACCAAGGAACTTGAAGCTCTCAACCTGCTCCACTACAGCCCCATCGATGAGAATGGGGGCGTGCTCGGTCCTCCTTTTCCTGTAGTCCACAATAATGTCCTTAGTCTTGGTTACGTTGAGGGATAGGTTGTTATTCTGGCACCACCCGGCCAGGTCTCTGACTTCCTCCCTATAGGCTGTCTCGTCGTTGTCGGTGATCAGGCCTACCACTGTCGTCTGCAAACTTAATGATGGTGTTGGAGTTGTGTTTAGGGTCTAGGGTTTCTGGGATAATGGTATTGATGTGAGCCATTACCAACCTTTCAAAGCACTTCATGGCTACGGACGTGAGTGCTACGGGTCTGTAGTCATTTAGGCAGGTTGCCTTAGTGTTCTTGGGCACAGGGACTATTGTGGTCTGCTTGAAACATGTTGGTATTACAGGCTCAATAAGGGACATGTTGAAAATGTCAGTGAATACACCTGTCAGTTGGTCACTACATGCCCGGAGCACACGTCCTGGTAATCCGTCTGGCCCCGCAGCCTTGTGTATGTTGACCTGTTTAAAGGTCTTACTCACGTCGGCTACGGAGAGCGTGATCACACAGTCGTCCGGAACAGCTGATGCTCTCATGCATGCCTCAGTGTTGCTTGCCTCGAAGCGAGCGTAGAAGTGATTTAGCTCATCTGGTAGGCTCGTGTCACTGGGCAGCTCGCGGCTGTGCTTCCCTTTGTAGTCTGTAATAGTTTGCAAGCCCTGCCACATAAGACGAGCGTCGGAGCCGGTGTAGTATGATTAAATCTTAGCCCTGTATTGACGCTTTGCCTGTTTGATGGTTCGTCACAGGGCATAGCAGGATTTCTTGTAAGCTTCCGGGTTAGAGTCCCGCACCTTGAAAGCTCTACCCTTTAGCTCAGTGCGAATGTTGCCTGTAATCCATGGCTTCTGGTTGGGGTATGTATGTACAGGGGTATGTACATACAGTCACTTTGGGGACGACGTCCTCAATGCACTTATTGATAAAGCCAGTGACTGATGTGGTGTACTCCTCAATGCCATCGGAAGAATCCCGGAACATGGTGGGAAAGCTGGGAAAGCTGCCATCACTGTCAATACAACGCGCCAACGTGCAATCATTGGACAATAAACTAGATGAGGTACGATCACGAATATCCTACCAACGGGACATCAAAAACTGTAATATCCTATGCTTCACGGAATCGTGGCTGAATGACGACATGCATATTCAGCTAGCGGGATACACGCTGCACCGGCAAGATAGAACAGCACACTCCGGTAAGATGAAGCGGGGCGGTCTGTGCATATTTGTAAACAACAGCTGGTGCACGAAATCTAAGGAAGTCTCTAGATTTTGCTCGCCTGAAGTAGAGTATATTGTGATAAATTGCAGGCCACTACTTGCCTAGAGAGTTTTCAGCTATACTTTTCGTGGCTGTTTATTTACCACCACAGACAGATGCTGGCACTAAGACCGCATTCAGTCAGCTGTATAAGGAAATAAGCAAACAGGAAACCACTCACCCAGAGGCGGCGCTCCTAGTGGCCGGAGACTTTAATGCAGGGAAACTTAAATTAGTTCCACCAAATTTCCATCAACATGTTAAATGTGCAACCGGAGGGAAAATAATTCTAGATCACCTGTACTCCACACACAGAGACGCGTACAAAACTCTCCCTCGCCCTCCATTTGGTAAATCCGACCACAACTCTATCCTCCTGATTCCTGCTTACAAGCAAATTTTAAAGCAGGAAGCACCAGTGACTCGGTCTATAAAAAAGTGGTCAGATGAAGCAGTCGTCCGGAAAGCTCGGCCTGAACATCAGCGCCACAGGTAACTTCCACAAAGCTGTGAATGATCTGAGTGACAAGGCAAGAAGGATGCCATCAAAAGGAACATAACATTTGACATGACAATTATGATCTGGCAAAAAAAAAACTTGAATCAGTTATAGAACCCATTGCCCTTTACGGTTGTGAGGTCCGGGGTCCGCTCACCAACCAAGAATTCACAAAAATATTCTCAGTGTACGACGTAAAACACCAAATAATGCATGCAGAGCAAAATTAGGCCGATACCCGCTAATTATCAAAATCCAGAAAATAGATGTTAAATTCTACAACCACCTAAAAGGAAGCATTCCCAAACCTTCCATAACAAAGCCATGACCTACAGAGAAATAAACATGGAGAAGAGTCCCCTAAGCAAGCTGGTCCTGGGGCTCTGTTCACAAACACAAACAGACCCCACAGAGCCCCAGGACAGCAACACAAATAGACCCAACCAAATCATGAGAAAAATATATAATTACATGATACATTGGAAATAATTTTAAAAGAACTGAGCAAACTACAATGCTTTTAGACAGAGAATACACGGTGGCAGAATACCTGACCACTGTGACTGACACAAAATGAAGGAAAGCTTTGATGATGTGCAGACCCAGTGAGCATAGCCTTGCTATTGAGAAAGGTTGCCGTAGGCAGACGTGGCTCTCAAGAGAAGACAGGCTATGTGCACACTGCCCACAAAATGAGATGGAAACTGAGCTGCACTTCCTAACCTCCTGCCAAATGTATGACCATTTTAGATACACATATTTCCCTCAGATTACACAGACCCACAAAGAATTTCAAAACAAATCCAATTTTGATAAACTCCCATATCTATTGGGTGAAATACCACAGTATGCAATCACAGCAGCAAGATTTGTGACCTGTTGACACAAGAAAAGGGCAACCAGTGAAGAACAAACACCATTCTAAATACAACCCATCTGTACTTTAACTATTTGCACATTGCTACAACACTGTATATAAACATAATATGACATTTGAAATGTCTTTATTCTTTTGGTACTTGTGTGAGTGTAATATTTACTGTTCACTTTGTTTTGTTTATTGAACTTTTGTTTATCCATTTCAATGGCATTGGCAATGTAAACATGTGTTTCCCATGCCAATAAAGCCCCTAGAATTGAATTGAGAGTGAGTGAGTGAGTGAGTGAGTGAGTGAGTGAGTGAGTGAGTGAGTGAGTGAGTGAGTGAGTGAGTAAGTGAGTGAGTGAGTGAGTGAGTGAGTGAGTGAGTGAGTGAGTGAGTGAGTGAGTGAGCGAGAGAGAGAGCGAGAGAGCGAGAGAGAGAGAGAGAGAGAGAGAGAGAGAGAGAGAGAGAGAGAGAGAGAGAGAGAGAGAGAGAGAGAGAGAGAGAGAGAGCCTGTTTGCTTGTTTGTTTGTTTATCCAGCACCAACTACCAATGAGATGCAATTTTGATCATAAGACAAAACCAGAACTTAGAGTGATGCTATTGAGGATGAGCTGCCGCAGAGGGAGAGTCAAACCTGTACAACGTCACACAAGCAAATGGAGAGCCACCCCCCTAAGTGAGTCACCCTGCGGATTCTACCTTAAAATAACACTGTTTTATGATCTGTACTCCTTTCATATGATAGGCCTATATGATTTTAGAGGGTGTTTGAGAAGCACCCTAATTCCCCTAAGAAAAAGTAGGCCATCCCAGCAGGTAGTCCTAGTGTTCTACTTAGGTCTATCATATGGGATTATCACTTCAAAAAGCAAACATCTGAAGCATTTTAGATTGCAGAGAGGCTCAGGAATAATATTTGACTGTGGGGGAGATTTCTCACGCAAATCTTCAAGAGAGGAGCCGTATTGAAGATGGGAGACGATTTTGTCATTAGAACATTGTTGCCTCTGGATCATATTGAACCTCACAGATAGTGGTGAAAACATGATGAATAACCATAATCAGAGCAGTATCTAAATATAGTCCCCCATTAACCAGCTGGCCTTCATAAATGTGAATAAGCCATCAGGTCAAATGGGATAAAAGACTAACAGGGCTGAGAGGAGAACTGAGAGACGGACATCGCGGGCTCTGCCATGAGTCATTGGGTCAGAACGGTCTGCATCTCAGACGGTCCACCTAAAATAATGCATTGGCACTGTGATGTGGCCCCATGAAAACAGAGTACACATTGAGAACAAAGAAAGACTGACTAACTAGCGGAATAACACTCAAGCTACAGACAATTCAATTTGATACCATTATTTCACATTAGGAACATAAGGACTTTCACAAAAAGGAGGTCAAGCCAAGCACCACCTGTTTTCATTGTATATAGAACACATCTGAGATGACTCCATAATAAACTATATATGAATATACTCTTATCTCATTCCTCATACCTATGTACAGCTGGGCCCAGGCAGAGAACAACACATGAATCAGAGTAGTAATCTATCCCTGTCCGCCCTCACGGAACAGGAAACATTAATACTGCATTTCATCTCACCTGCTAGGTGGCTCTATGGAACTAGTGACCACAGGTGACAGCCACTGTGATGTTGAATGAACTGCTGAAGCCACCTGCCTCTGCCCTTGGCTTGTGATGGTCTGTGTTTCTCTGGTCTCCACGGTGATTGACAGGAATGGGATAGCAAACAAAGCAATGCAATCAAACAGCGAAAGTGGACGTGGGGGACCTATCCGCCTGCAGCGGGATCAAATAAGAGACATGAACTGCACTAGAGCAGAGCTGCATTGCAATATTGATGCTTTACTGGGGAAACAGTGGACAAGAGAATTTTAAAATTTATTTTACCTTTATTTAATTAGGCAAGTCAGTTAAGAACAAATTCTTATTTTCAATGATGGCCTAGGAACAGTGGGTTAACTATCTTGTTCAGGGGCAGAACAACAGATCTTTACCTTGTCAGCTTGGGGATTCAATCTAGCAACCTTTCGGTTACTGTTCCAACAGCTTTAACCACTAGGCTACTTGCCACCCGTATGACACTCTTACCTCTCTATGTATGCTGTGCTAGGTTGGAAGTTGGAACCACAGGTTTATATCATGTTTATATTCATAGCCTCAGTCGCCTGACTTGACTGATGAGGCAGACTTTGTACAGAGAATATGGAGAATATGGAGAATATTGACAGCTGGAGAATATAGACTGTCCATACGCTGCCTTCTTCTCCATGACTGATGTTTAGAGTGGGGCGCTAGCTATGCAAACGTCATGGGTTCAAATCCCACTGGGGCCACAAACACATAGTACACATGTAAGTACTCACTGCACAGTAAGTTACTTTGGATAAAAGCATCTGCTAAGCAGCTTACATTACTGTATTACATAATTAAAGCTGGTTACAGATCTCAGCTGACTGAGACTGGTCAAGACCTCATGGCCTCTGGGTAGGCTTAGCAGTTGTAGATATTGGTGGCCAGTGCCATACTTGACCCAGTACTCATTTCTTGTTTGTATGAATGCAGTCAGACCAGTGGAGGGTAGAGTGAGATTTGCAGGCTGCAGTGTTTACCTGATATATAACTGTTTGAATTATTGATGTTTCTCAAAGAGCTCAGTTTGCTAAATGAGAGTATGTTGTTGCATGACTTGAAACTGAAATGCCAGCGACAATACCCAAGGTACTGTAGGTAGGAAAACAGTCTGATATTCAGTGTGTGTGTGTGTGTGCGGGTGTGTGCCTGCATGCCTGTGTGTTCTCGTAGCAGGAGATATAAAGCCTATCAACATAAAGCAGGCTCTGTACTGTAATCTCCCTCTCCCTCTGACTTCTCCAACCACTTACCTTCACATCTGTGTGAACACTGGGGCTTCACAGAGGAGCTTAAGAACAAAAGCATAAACTGTGTGTCAGAATGAATCAATACTGCAAGACCATTGATTTGAATTTTGATCCATTTTTAAACCATCTAAATGCAAACCCATTCATAACACATTTCAAGTGTTACAGGGAACCTATGACTAATTCAAAAGTACAGTGGTAGAAATTATAGGGCAATCAAAAACATGTTTTTAAAGATTTATAGGGGGTCTCTGAAAATATCTCTGAAATACTCAAATATACTCTATGAAACTGTGAATCATATTAATGATCTAATTTTCATAAACTAGCCCACTATATTATGATGGGTCGGCGCCCGGGGGCCCAGAGGTCAGGGGCAACGGGAAGTTGTCCTACATGCCGTTCAGTCATCTGGTCCTGTGTGTAAAGCTAGAAGGCTGCATTTAGACAGGCTGATCTTTTTTTCACTAATTTGCCAAATTTGACCAATCAGATCAGCTCTGAAAAATATCTGACGTCAAAAGACAAATTAGTAGAATAAAGATCAGAATTGGGCTGCTTGTCTAAGCGCAGTTGAAGTAGCCTAGCCCTAGATAATTGTTTTTTCATTATAGATTTATGCTGCATTCGGAAAGAAGTGGGAGGTGGGAATTTACCAGTTGTGAAGTCATAAGTGCTTCGCGTGCTTTGAACTCATTGAGAAACGCCAACCAGCTGCATAAACCAGAAAACTAAAAGTACAGCTATCATGCTTGTAAATAAATGAGTGTTAACATATATTTTTTAATAGATTGCCTTTTATAAATAATGTTTTGTTTTTGCATTTAACTGCCAAAAATTATATTATCGCGGTAATTTCCTTAATAGGTAATGTCAGAGGTCAGTATATGGGAGAAGTGGGAGCTCATGCCACGTTCATGTGCTAGTCCGAACTAGAAAAACTCAGTTTATGACTTGCTGACTGGTTGAACACGGCACGTGTATAACTACAACCAGTAAGCAAGTTGAACATTCCGACTAGTACTTAAACGCGGCATCAGGATTATAGAGGAGTTTCCAACTAGTAATTACCAGTTGAAGGGCCGTTCAAGTGGATCTTTCCCAGTCGTATGTGGTAAATTCCCACATGGGTACACGAACGCAGCATGAGTCTACCATTTCTAATCAATGTCATTGAACACAGCTGTTGCTGTGAACTCACTACATGGCAGCTGTAAATGTCATTGAATATCAGTGAAGTTGAAACACAGCGCTCTCTGTTCTTTTGCGGGTTATTGTTCCTTGTGGCTTCTAGAATAACGCAGGTAAGCTACTGTCAATGATTTATATATACACATATTTGGCTGTAGTAGGCTACTGCCAGTGCAAAGTTTGCTACTAGTGTTTGCTGCCATAGACTTGACGTACCATAGTAAACGTAAATCCGGGACACTCAAATTATTATGTTACATTTTGTTATGGCTCCATAAAACAAGCTTACTTAATGCAATTGTAAGGAGGGTGTGTGGGAATGTCTAGCAACCCAAAGGTTGCGTGTTCGAATCTCATCAGACAACGTTAACATTTTAGCTAATTGGCAACTTTGCAACTGCTATTTAGATACTTTGCAACTACTTAGCATGTTAACTAACCTTAAATCTAACTCAGCCTAGCTAACATTAGTTAGCCACCTAGCTAATGTTAAGCCCTACAAATTGGAATTTGTGACATCACACATGTTGCAAATACATTACATTGTACGAAATAGATGGACATCCACATTTTTAATACATACCAAATGAAATATATCATACTAAATGGATGGAGACAGATTTACTATATATCGTTATGTTTACCCCTGAGTCCAGGTCAGTGATTAGCCTATGGGTTTCCATCAACTTTGTTGATGGGCGGGTACAGCGTATTTTATGTTCTGAAGAAGGATAAATATCCTATAGATCTGTTTTAGGTGGCCCTAACCTGAAAAGCAAGGCCAGAAGAGACCATTATTACTGCAAAACCTGTTGTCTCAATGCCTTACAACTTGAGGTCCAAATTGCCTGTGAAAGTGACCAATCCTACCAATCAGGAGAAATGTGCAATTCCAAATGTAAAGGTATGACTGATGCTTTGATATTTATGGTTAGGCTAATAGTGAACTGTCATTGGTTTTACTGGGGTACAAGAATGTTGTAATTTGTCATGTGGCAGTCTCATCTTGAGTCAATCAACCATTCTTATTTGGCTACTGTGAAGGCACACTGGGATATTTCTATCCCTTGTGTATGGCCTTAGATTCTCAAGAGCTAGGATATTTCCTTCTGTTCAGTAGACATTTCACTTAATTTATGCCCATTGGGTATTGAAGGATATTATGAATGCCTCGTCTTCCACATCTTAACCCAAAATATACATTGCTATTTTAATATTTGTAAATATACTTAATAACAAACCACGTGATGGGCTACTGTTGGACTGAAACTCACAAATGTGCTTTTAAATGTTGAATTGAGGTCCAGACCAAGTCAGAGGAGAATGTTTCCTTACCAGGAAAACCTGCCACCTCATATGGCCTGAGGTCCAGGGTGCCTTTGGGAAATGTAGCAAGCAAACTGAACAATGCCAAAGGGATTAAAACAAATGTAAATATTTATTCAATTAATACATTTTAATTACGTTGTGGTTCAGTTTTTGGTGCAATGTTTGAATAATTATCTGCGGTTTATTTTCCTGAGAAACAGGCGGCTGTTCACATCAAACCAGCTCAACATAAGCAGAGCGCCACTGAAAGAGTCCATGTTATTTCAAAGGAGAACACTGGGGCTGGCAACTGTGATCTGGTCAGACAGGTGAGATTTTAAGGAGAGAAGGTTGAAGCCGGGCTTGGGTGTAGTCAGATATGCATCACTACTCTATGTAAATGTCTCATGTTAATCCAATATGCTAAAATCTGAGTTGTCATCTCTTCATGGATGTTGTGCACTTGTTGTCTGTAGTTCAGCTTCACAGAGAATTCCATCCACTTCTCTATCTTGTTGTTCATTAGGCCAAGCCCATTCCAGCTGCCCCTGAGGAGCCTCCGAGCCAAGAGGCCACTCGGGACGAGGGGCTCAATGTGCCACAGGCCTTCTCGCATGACCTGCTCAACATCCCAGATGTGGACTCTGCAGACTTTGGCGACTCCTCGCTGTGCAGTGACTATGTGAAGGACATTTACGCTCATCTAAGGAACCTGGAGGTTTTGGACTAATTTCAACCATCTCTCGTTTGTTCTGAGCCTAAATCAATTTCATGTGATTTTATTTGGGTTGTCAGAGGCAACACCGGTTTCCCTTTTTCACTACATTAACCATTATTAGTCAAGTGCCTGTGTCTTACCACAGACCCCTCTCTTAATGTGTGGCAGGTTGCCATGGCTATAAAACCATGTTATCTGGAGGGTTGTGATGTGACTGGGAGCATGCGGAGTATTCTAGTTGACTGGCTGGTACAGGTCCAGAAGCAGTTCAGACTGCACCAGGAGACCCTCTACATGACTGTTGGGATCATCGACCGCTTTCTCCAGGTATGGCTTGTTTTTCCTCTGATGGTCGGATACATTTGTTTGACTTTACGTATTCATTTTTTTATCCATCGTTTTCTCTTTTGCTCAGGACTATCCTGTGCCAAAGAAGTCTCTGCAACTGGTTGGTGTCACTGCGATGCTCATCGCTTCCAAGTATGAGGAAATCGCTCCTCCTGTGGTGAAGGACTTTGCCCATACAGCAGACTTCACCTACTCCTGTGCTGAGATACGCTTGATGGAAATTACCATTCTGAAAGCCTTGAACTATGAACTGGGACGACCACCACCAGTTCACTTTCTAAGGAGAGCCGCCAAGGTTGGGAAGGTGAGTTTTTGAATTTGAAAATCTAATACACATTGTTTAGCTCTCCTGAAGCGAACTCACCCAATTTGCTTCATGCTGTGCATTCCTACTTCCTGTGCTGACAATCTTTTTGTTTATTCCTTAATTGTACTTGCTGACCAGCTATATAAGTGACCATTGGTTCAGAGCCACATGGAAACAAATGATATTTCATGCCAGTACATTTATCTTCCAGCTTCAGCCTGTTGGTCATGGGCTGGCTAATTACCTGCTGGAGCTGACCCTTCTGGACTATGCCTCAGTTCACTATCCACCATCCCTGACCGCTGCAGCAGCTCTTGCTTTATCATCCAGGATCCTTCATGATTCTGCTGGATATGAATGGGTCCGTTATGAGCAATGAATATTTTGACTTATGTGAAGTGTATGAAACTACACACTTCTAACCCATAATCATTAGATTTCTTTGGGTTAGGATTCCTGATAAAGGTACAGTTACGGAGTGATATGTGTCAACTTCAACACTGTTCTGTTGTCACTGAATTGATACTTAACGTTTGCTCCGTAGACCCCAGCCCTACAGCACTACACAGGCTACACAGAGGTCTCTCTGCTACCTGTGATGCAATGCATTGCCAAGATGCTGGCGCGCTTGAGTGATGGCAGCATGAAACAGTTGGTGAGCCCAGCCTTTAGATGACTTCTAGCCCAGCGATGTACTGAAGGGCCACACGGCAATGTTTAACTGAAACCCTTTTTTTCTCCTCCAGTCAATCAAGCAGAAGTATGACAACGTCAAGCTACTCAGGGTCAGCTGTCTCCCAGAGCTGACATCTACCAGGGCTTACGCCTACATTAACAAACTGGCCAACTCTCACTGTTGACACAAATGATTTACCTCATGTTTTTAGCACTTTATAAACCAGTTTTAAATAAATCTTTAGTTTTCAATGGCTTGTCTTGATTTTAAAAAGCAAGATTAATGTATGTGATGTTGTCATGGTAACCACCACATTGGCATCCACACCAGACCCATGCATGGGGGGTGTTTAACTAAAAATGAGTGATCAAAGTGAAACGGATGGGATAAAAGAAATTACTCCACCCGCCTTCAAAGTGTATGGAAAGATTTCAGCAAATGGGAAAATATGAAAATCTATCTTCAGTGCATGCCTCTCCCAGGGGCCTTTTCAGGGTTAAACTCCTAGCTGCACATTGTGGTCCTTGCCTGGGGGTGTGGAGTTATTAAATATTGCTTCATAAAAAAAACACTCCTTCTGCTAATGTGGGCTGTTGCTGTGATGCGTCGCCATCTAAAGGAAATGAGACTTGTCTGCTCTCTGATTGTAAAGTCAATTAGTTTACCACATGATCTCAAGGTCCCTCTGATGGGGACCTTAGACTTAGAAAGCGATCTCTCTGCCTGTTTTGTGGTGATGCAATTCCATTCATTCCATTGTCCTCCAAGTAATGCTGAATTGCCCCTATACTTCAGTCTGCTCCTCAATTCCTCCACCTTGGTTGGAAAGTGAGGTAGTGGCAGTGATCCTTTAGCGATGCAGTTTCAGACGAGTACACACAATGCAATTTCCAAACAGTGTGATAGTTTAAGAGTTTCAGTTTTCATTAAATACTGGTTCTTACAGACTATATTAATTACAGAATTTCCCCTCTGTTTGGGAGCATAGCGCAATGCTCTAGTCTAGATGAACTTTGCTGTAGGGGATGGATTTGTGGCGAGACTGTAGTGCTTGCACTAACCTCTTTCTCCTCACTGGTAATTTGCAATGCAATCAGATCAGGCTTCAATGGCCATCTGGAGATGAAGGCAGTCTAGATGAAAGCAGTTTGCATGAGTAGGGCATTTTACCCTTCAGTCCAACTGTACTGTAATTGAACAATCCTTGGTCTTGCATGCACCTGGGCACTTGATCCAATGGGGATGAAGAGGGACAAGGAATTCCCATGGTACTGAAGGCAGCCTCCCTGTACTTCACATGATTCTCATCCACATTAATCATTGAAGGAAAATGTTTGGCCTTGTGGTTGTAGTCTACAGTTTGTCATTGTGTTGCACTTCATTTGTACACTAGTTGGCACTGTATGATGGGTCACTGTCACTTTTCACACGTCTAGGCACACAGGTGACCAGGAAGTAGGAATGCACTGGTATGGAGTTCTTGGTATGCTCACTGTTTGCACCTTGGAACAATTATATGCTACAGTAATCAGGTCTGCCTGTATGGATTTTTCTTCTCTGCTTTTAAATGGGCAAAACACCCAACCAAGATCTACCACTAAATAGCAGTTTTGCACGCGTTTTTAAACATTTGTAATCCCACATGTTAGTGGCTCGGGCTTTTGACTAAGTTATCCACTACAACAGCTGCAGCATATTAAGAAACAAACAAGGACAATGTCACGACCTCACGGATGTTACAAGTAAAACCAAGCATTTAGTAGGCTAAATTAACATCAGTCCGGTAGGTGGCAGTGAATGTTCTCATGTACGAGGACAGGGAAACGTATCCCGCGCTTGCAAAAGCGCTCTCCCATGTTGCGTCGCGGAGAGGACTCGCCACAGCCAAGAGCGCTCTGCTGTCAGAGCGAAAGTGTCAGAGTTGCGGGAGCTCAGAAAGTGCATGTGTCTGTTCTCTTGGTCAGCGCAGTATCCACCGACAGAGTAGGAGCTGTAGAAGTATTTCAGAAGCCAGTCGAGGTGACCTATAGAAATACAACGCTCAGGAAAAGAGTAGGAGGTTATTGTTAGGGAAGGTGCAACGAAATATTTAAATAGACTTGTGAGCAATGCACTGGCAGCATGGCCAGATGGTTCAGGGAACACCTAGGATTCAAAACTACCAAAGCACCACCTCCGGCGCCCCCGAAACCGGACTACAGACATTGTCACGCCGCTGTGACTGGTACGCCTGGCTACCAACATCCAAGCCCCGCACAGCCGGACATTCTTGCTGCTTACAAACTACAAAAGGAACTGGACTTCGAAGATCCGTACACGGGAGGAAATATTTCGTTTGGAACGGGTCTGGGCTGTGGGGGGTCGCCGGACATAAAGTATGTGTCACCAAAGCACCGGCTTATAAA
The DNA here is from genome assembly GCF_016432855.1 of Salvelinus namaycush. Lineage (NCBI taxonomy): Eukaryota > Metazoa > Chordata > Actinopteri > Salmoniformes > Salmonidae > Salvelinus > Salvelinus namaycush. The sequence goes on along the minus strand of NC_052336.1, from coordinate 20,102,807 downwards.
GGTGGAAACAATCGAGAAATGCAACTCTGCTCCGGGCAGCGGTATCGTTGCCCAAGCTGTTGCTGTTGGGAACGTTAAATCTCCCACGTCACCGCCTCCTGAAAATGAGAATAAAGAAAAGGTACGTTTTTTAACATGTATTTTTGCCTTTAGCCTACCTCTCCAATATCCAACACCAGTAAAATTGTAGCCTATGTTCCATCATAGCCTACACAACTTTGAACAAGTCTAAATGACAATCTATCCACCTAGGTTTAATTTAAAGAGATGGTTCAATAGTTATGTGATGTGGGCATTTACATTTTCACTATTCAAACGCATTGGTTACCATTGAAAGTGGTGGATCAGATCATGTTCCGTCATGTGAGGACTTACTCAAACAGGGAATGGGTAATTGAAACCGGCAGGACTACACTGAACAAAAATATAAGTGCGACATGCAACAATGAAAGATTTTACTGAGTTCATCGGTCAATTGAATTACATTAATTTGTCCCTAATCTATGGATTTCACATGACTGGGAATACAGATATATTTTTAAAAACAGGGGCATGGATCAGAAAACCAGTAAGTATCTGGTGTGACCACCATTTGCAGCGCAACACATTTCCTTCCAGTTGATCAGGCTGTTGATTGTTGTCCCACTCCTCTTCAATGGCTGTGTGAAGTTGCTGGATATTGGCGGGAACTGGAACACAAACACTGTCATACACGTCAATCCAGAGCATCCCAAACGTGCTCAATGGGTGACATGTATGAGTATTTTACGCTTCCAGGAAATGTGTACAGCTCTTTGTGACATGGGGTTGTGCATCATCATGCTGAAACATGAGGTGATGGTGGGTGGATGAATGGCACAACAATGGGCCTCAGGATCTCCTCATGGTATCTCGGTGCATTCAAATTGCCATTGATAAAATGCAATTGTGTTCGTTGTCAGTCGCTTATGCCTGCCCATACCATAACCCCAGCGACCACCATAGGGCATTCTGTTCACAACGTTGACATTAGCAAACCGCTCACCCACACGATGCGGTGTTCAGTTGTGAGACTGGTTGGACATACCAGATTCTCTAAAATAACGTTGGATGCGGCTTATGGTAAAGAAAGGAACATTTAAATTCTCTGGCAACCGCTCTGGTGGACATTGCTGCAGTCAGAATGCCAATTACACGCTCCCTCAACTTGAGACATCTGTGGCATTGGGTTGTGTGACAAAAAAACTACACATTTTAGAGTGCCCTTCTATTGTCCACAGCACAAGTCGCACCTGTGTAATGATCATGCCGTTTAATCAGGTTCTTGACAAGTCACACCTGTCAGGTGGATGGATTGTCTTGGCAAAGGAGAAGTACTCACTAAGGGATATAAAGTACATTTGTGTACAAAATCTGTTTTGTTCGTATTCAGAATTTTTGGGATCCTTTATTTCAGCTCATGAAACATGGGACCAACACTTTTAGATGTATTTTTGTTCTGTGTAGTTCTTTCAGGTGTTTATCAATGGCTGGGTCAGTTTGACAGACAGCAGCTGCACAATACATGAACATCTTTACTGAGCATTTGATTACATTGGATGAAGAAGTGTAGTAGCCTGCATGTACGTAGGTGAAAGGAAGATGCATGCTGTCTTCAAGTATGAAGTTTATTACAATATTTTAAACTCTAACCTTTCTGTGAAGGGATCGTTCTGGATGTTGGCAAAGAAGCCCTTAATCATCATCTTCCCCAGTCAGATGAACACGTGGATCCCATTTTTATTTTACTAGGCAAGTCAATTAAGAACACATTCTTATTTACAATGTCTCTGCTTCCAGTATGAAAAAACATTCCAATGGCATAAAATCCCTTTAACTAAACATTCCAGTGCCATTAAAATGGGTGTACAAATTGGCTATAACCATTTATTTTATTTACCCTAAACAAAAGAGCCTACATCAAGTACACTGAACAAAAATATGAACGAAACATTCAACAATTTCAAAGATTTTACTGAGTTACAGTTCGTGTAAGGAAATCCGTAAATTGAAATAAATAAATTGGGCCCTAATCTATGGATTTCACTGGACTGGGAGTATGCATCTGTTGGTCACAAAAAAAGGTAGGGGTGTGGATCATAACCTGTCAGTGTCCGGTGTGACAACCATTTTTACCTCATGCAGTACAATTTATCTCCAACGTATGGAGATGATCAGGCTGTTGATTGTGGAATGTTGCCCTACTCTTCAATAGCAGTGCGAAGTTACGGGAACTGGAACATGCTGTCCATCCAGAGCATCCCAAATACACTGAATCGGTGACATGTCTGGAGAATATGCAGGCCATAGAAGAACTGGGGCATTTTCAGCTTCCAGGAAGTGTGTACAGATCAGATGTACATGTTCCATCATGTGGGGACTTATTCAAACAGGGAATGGATCGTTGAAACCGCCAGAAGTACACAGTGTATATTTCACTGTTCTCTTTCACCTTTGAACTGGGCCTGTGTGAAGGTGCCCAAGTGCACGTTTTCAAATAATCCAGACCAGGTTCATTCAACTCTGCTCACCAAGCAAAATCTACACTTTTACAACTCTGTCATCTCTACCCTAGTCTACTCTTGTCCCTGTCATCAACAGAAATAATGTGTGGACCAGAGACGGATGGGAAGAATTCTTATGCAGTCAGTCAGTGTACACCACGTGCCTTGAAGCCTACTGCTTTTTAGGAACACACTGGTTAATTGGAAGAAACCTGAGACATTCAATGCCAGTGAGGTTAAGTAAGAGTGTGATTCTGTTTATGAATGTACATGCCTCTCCCTCCAGCGCAAGCAGGGGAGGAGGACCCAGGAAAAGCACAAGTTTGTGTGTGAGAGAAAAAGTGCAGAAGTATTTCTCAACATTGCCAACACCCATGCTGCATAACTCAGTCTGCTACTCACTGTTCTGAAGCACTAACTAATCACCTGTTGCCAGGTGTTTGTTTACTCAAGCTTACTACGTCAGACAATATCATAGTAGTTTAGTTAGAGCACAGCCAAAACCTTATGCAAGTATGCAAAGTAGTGCTGCACATTTACAATTCTGTTATGAAATTCCTTAGTCCCTTAAACAGGTTACTTCCTCTCTCCACACTTCCTGTTGTAAGGTGTGGTCTGTTCAGTGTTTATGGTGCCTGCCTGCTGTTCCATAGGAGCTTTTTTGTTTCAGTTCAACTAGTGGTCATAAAATTTCCCAGTAAGCAGTGCCGTACAGCAAAGGAACATGGCAATTGGCAAGCTTGAAAAACCTCCATATAATAATTGTACAGTGATTTGTGTACTCACAAATGGTCTTTTAATTTCTGAAAGTAGTTTCTCGTATGCAGTTGTCATCACATTCAACAATGCAGGGTTTTTTGTATTTTATGATAAATAATGTTCCAGAGCTGACCAAATTAAAATAACAGGAAACTGAAGACTGTTTCCTCACAGCAACTGACTGCTGTTGGCTAATTAAACGGATTACTGCTGTCTCCTGTTAATTGGAGTTTATTTTGATCTTGGTTGTAAATTAGGGGAGGCATTCTCAAGCAGGAAAATACTGTTGCTTCTGTCTCCCCCCTTTTTGTACTGGGCACATGTTGGAGGAGCTGGCAGCCAGGCAGATTGTTCTGTAACATGGTTTAAAAATGTTGCACTGTCAAACATGAACATGATGATATGCTGAAATTGTATCACATCCATGTGAGTTAGAGGTATTCTGATTCAGAAGACTGGATTTTTGTTTAGTACTGTGGTGAAATGTGAGGGGGGGGGGGGGGGGCTAAGTAATAAAGAGAGCAGACAGTCCCCATGAGAGTTTATTCACTAGGCAACACAGGCTTTCAACCTTACACATGCTGGCTTTTCCGACAGACAGGCCAAGGTAATGTTGTCATGTACTGTTCCAGAAGGATCTATTGTCTAGACCCTGACGTTGGTGTAGTGAGAGTGGGAGACCCCAAGTGTGATGGTTATGAAACGACATGTGGAATAGCCTATTCCTTTTCCAGTAGAACTACCTGTAGAAGCAACTAGGCTTATCAGGTATTACGCTGTATGTACTACACAAGTTTTTTGAAGACGGTCAACATAATTTTGCGTCAGTTTTGATGGTGAGTATTTTCTATTATAATAGCACCAACCTCTGCCCTTGTCAAATTGCAGCTGATGATATGACTGTTCTTCATCTCTTGGTAACAAAACAAAGCGTCACTGTTACCAGACTTTAACTGCACTGTTCTTCAAGTAAATGTGTTTTTGTAAAATGTTCTGTTAATTGTTCAAAGTAGTCCTTGTGCATAGAGTTGTATGTTTTGTGTAACTTTGCAACCAAAGGTTTTTGTTTGATATACATTTCAAAGTGAAAAATTGGAGTCTCAGCATCACTCTGTTACCGTGGAATTGCCCCCTACAAACAACCCAGATGTGTAAAATCCTTGCTGCACCCTTACTGTGAGAACATATGATTTTCAGCTGGTAAAATGGTAAACGGTATGTGTTCTCTGTTCAGATACAGAGGGGTGGTGTAGACAGGCCTTGAGTGTCAGGCAGTTCATCTTATGATAATGCTGCATTTCCAAACAGCCTTGTTCTGACATGAGCTGTTATTTATTAAGATATTTCACAGTTTGTAACATAGTGGCATATCAAGGCATGTATTATTCTTAGTTTAGGCCTACAACATATCACAGAATGCTAGGATTCTGATCTTAATTACATTTCTTCCACTGAACATGATCTATAGTAGACCTCACAATCACTTTATGGACACTATACAGGAACTTAAAAGGCTATTCAATTGTACTGGCTGGAGTGAAGTGTTGAATGCTGACTATAGGAGGAGCGAGAGCTAGGAAGAGAGGACCACACCACTATCTTGTTACAGACCCAGCACCATTGATGTTTTAATTACTTGACTAGTGGATGCTAATTATATAACTGCTTATCTAATGCTTGTGCTGCCAATAGCAGAGTCTATACCGTCTAGTGTTTTGTCTAATCTCAACCCTCCAAAGTTTTTTCATTCAGTTCAAATTGTGTGTATGTGTGGGGGGGTGAAAGCCTTAGTTCATCAATGTATGGTGATTACATGAGACTTAGGCCTGCCCCATTATGTCCATTCCGATGCGCTCTACTATGGACTTTCTTTTATGACGACGAGCACGTAGGAGCCAGCCACAGGTAAGAGCACCAGTGTGATTGTTTATTTTTTTACGTGTTTTCCTGTTTTATAACGACAAGACCTTCATGGTAGAGGGAGATGATCTGTTATTATCCAGCTAATTAAATGCTCTCATCATCGCTCTTCCCCCTGGCATGGTCTCGCCTACTCGACTCGGCACTAACTTACTTCTCAAGGACACATGAAAGTGATGCCAGGCACAGCTTATGAAATGTGTAAACAAAAATAATAGTGCATAACAGTCTCCCTTGTAAAATCATGTTGCTAAATATATTGCTGTGTGGCTTTATGAATTCATAAACTGTCCTAGACACCAGGGTTGCTCTGGCCTTGAGACCCTATGCAGCAGTGTTTTAGCCACGTTATAGTTCCCACCATGGCCCACGGAAGCTGTTGAGTGAATGGGGCCTCTGAGTCCATAAGCCAGTTTCCGTACACTATGTGTAGATTCATGCAGTATAGGATCATAAACACAATAAAGGCAGCTGTCCCACAGCCAGCTGATACATTAGATTTGACAGATTTATTGCGTGGTTATTTCCTTTTACTTCCATGTACTTTTCAACAGCCTTTGACTCAGCGGTTCATAAAGTCAAGTGATGCATTAGTGGCCAGGGAGACCATGGCTTATTTGTTTTGTCGTTTACATTTTTTATTCCTGTCCTTGAGACCTATTCCTATTCAATTGCCAATCTCGGTTGTTCATCTCAAAATCCCATTTTTACTCATTCTTTCATTTCTATGCTTTGTCTTGCCCTGCATACGCATGGCGTTTCTCTACATGTATATTTGAGCGTGTTGGAATGATGACTGCTACAAGTGGGCATCAGCTGCCTGAACCTCCCCAGCCCAGATCACATCTCAGCTGCCTGAACCTTCCCAACGCTCCCCAGCCCAGATCACATCTCAGCTGCCTGAACCTCCCCAACGCTCCCCAGCCCAGATCACATCTCAGCTGCCTGAGCCTCCCCAACGCTCCCCAGCCCAGATCACATCTCAGCTGCCTGAACCTCCCCAACTCTCCCCAGCCCAGATCACATCTCAGCTTCCTGAACCTCCCCAACTCTCCCCAGCCCAGATCACATTTCAGCTTCCTGAGGCTCCCCAACTCTCCCCAGCCCAGATCACATCTCAGCTTCCTGAACCTCCCCAACACTCCCCAGCCCAGATCACATCTCAGCTTCCTGAACCTCCCCAACACTCCCCAGCCCAGATCACATCTCAGCTGCCTGAACCTCCCCAACTCTCCCCAGCCCAGATCACATCTCAGCTGCCTGAACCTCCCCAACGCTCCCCAGCCCAGATCACATCTCAGCTGCCTGAACCTCCCCAATGCTCCCCAGCCCAGATCACATCTCAGCTGCCTGACCCTCCCCAACGCTCCCCAGCCCAGATCACATCTCAGCTTCCTGAGGCTCCCCAACTCTCCCCAGCCCAGATCACATCTCAGCTTCCTGAGGCTCCCCAACTCTCCCCAGCCCAGATCACATCTCAGCTTCCTGAGGCTCCCCAACTCTCCCCAGCCCAGATCACATCTCAGCTGCCTGAACCTCCCCAACGCTCCCCAGCCCAGATCACATCTCAGCTTCCTGAACCTCCCCAACTCTTCCCCAGATCACATCTCAGCTGCCTGAGCCTCCCCAACTCTTCCCCAGCCCAGATCACATCTCAGCTGCCTGAGCCTCCCCAACTCTCCCCAGCCCAGATCACATCTCAGCTGCCTGAGCCTCCCCAACTCTCCCCAGCCCAGATCACATCTCAGCTGCCTGAGCCTCCCCAACTCTCCCCAGCCCAGATCACATCTCAGCTTCCTGAACCTCCCCAACTCTCCCCAGCCCAGATCACATCTCAGCTGCCTGAACCTCCCCAACGCTCCCCAGCCCAGATCACATCTCAGCTTCCTGAACCTCCCCAACTCTCCCCAGCCCAGATCACATCTCAGCTGCGTGAGCCTCCCCAACTCTCCCCAGCCCAGATCACATCTCAGCTGCCTGAGCCTCCCCAACTCTCCCCAGCCCAGATCACATCTCAGCTTCCTGAACCTCCCCAACTCTCCCCAGCCCAGATCACATCTCAGCTTCCTGAACCTCCCCAACGCTCCCCAGCCCAGATCACATCTCAGCTGCCTGAACCTCCCCAACTCTCCCCAGCCCAGATCACATCTCAGATAATGGAATCGGAGCAGGCGCTGTGAGCCAATCAGGTGTTCTTTAGCCGAGTTCTTGAAGGGACAGTTGTGTGTAATTAGCTTACGAGTAGCGTCTCAACAGCGCGTGGGGGTTTGAACCAACGCTCTTTAATTTCCCATGGAATAAACATGCTGCGGCTTTACCGCGCATCCCTTTGTCTTTCGCTATCTGTGCTAATCTGCTTTGATGTTTGATGGTCTGATTGAATTTGTGTGTGTTCCCTCCAGCAGCTGTGTGTGTATGTGGGTAAATCAAGGCTGTTTGACTGGCCTGTAGATTAGCAGTGCTTGGTGTTCTGAACTTTCCTCATCTTCATTCCCTCACTATCTCAAAGCCTTGCTTTAAAGCCTTGACTCTGGCATTCCTCTCTTCAGGGAATGCTGTTAGCTCTTTGTTCTGTTTTATACTCTGCTCCTCTCTGTCCTTGTAGTGATAGGAGAAATGTCAGACGTAAACACTATCTGGGCATCTGACCTCCTGGATGGGTACCAGAATCCATCATGTGATGCGTGGGTGTCTCTAGACGTATGAGCAGTCTCATACCTGTTTTACTATCAGATGGAAGCTGACAGGTTCTGATAGCTGGCTTTAGCTGAATGTCAGAGCATTACAGGAAGTGCACTTCTCCTCCCACTCCCACCTCCACACAAACACACGCCTGTTTACTTACACTGTATCGCCAAGGAAGAAGTCTGAAAGGAATTGCTTTCTAAGTGTCAAACCTGAAAGGGGTTGTATTGCTGCTTAATTGTCTTCTCTGTGAAAGTAATTTCCAGATGTAATACCCATGTGAGGTTAAATGTTCTCTTTTATTCTTAAAGGGATATTTCTGGTACACATGGACTATGGTCCAGTCAAACAGACTAGAGGGCACATAGTACAGTAGAAGTTAAAACATGCCGACCCTTTACTTTTAACGCTCGACAGAGTTTTAAGAACACAAATAACTATACCATTTAAAAAAAAGTATGAGTTCATGATGACCAGAGAGCCTAGATAGCGATACTATGTGGACTTGAAAGCTAGTTAGGTCCGTAGTGGGGGACAACATTTCGATTTTTCATTAAAGATGATCAATAATTCACGTCGTCCATGGGGCGACGCACAATTGGCCTAGCGTCGTCCGGGTTAGGGAGGGTTTGGCCGGTAGGGATATCCTTGTCTCATCGCGCTCCAGCGACTCCTGTGGCGGGCCGGGCGCAGTGCGCGCTAACCAAGGGGGCCAGGTGCACGGTGTTTCCTCCGACACATTGGTGCGGCTGGCTTCCGGGTTGGAGGCGCGCTGTGTTAAGAAGCAGTGCGGCTTGGTTGGGTTGTGCTTCGGAGGACGCATGGCTTTCGACCTTCGTCTCTCCCGAGCCCGTACGGGAGTTGTAGTGATGAGACAAGATAGTAATTACTAGCGATTGGATACCACGAAAATTGGGGAGAAAAGGGGGTAAAAAAAAGAAGGAAAAAAAAGATTATCAATAAAACATTTATTGTTATGTTTACTGGGTATGTTTCACAAGAAAATGAATACTTTCCACATTATGATAATTGATTTTTTTTTAAACGAGTTGTTGGTTGCTATGGATACGCTGCCCCACAATTACAGCTGAGCCTGGTCTAAGATGATTGCTTTGGCGCAGCATCTCCTTGTAGTCCAGTTAGAGGACTGTTGGGTAGTTATCCATCATGTTATTGTTTTCTGAAGTGTCCAAAAGGGCCATCCATTTGTTGAACTCTTCAAGGTATCCCAGCTGCCTTGGCAACTGCCACTATTGTATTCCAGCAACAGATCATGCATTTCCAGGTGGACTAGGCAGCCATGTTTTTTTTCTCTCCGAACAACAATACCCTTCTGTGGTGTTTTATGGGTGTATCATATTCTGTCCTTAACAGTTGCACAGGGAATCAGTTAGTTAGGATATGCTTTCTAAATTCTTATGACCCAGGCAGGAATCCTGGAAGAGTTCTTTAAGAGGAAGGAACCTAGAGCTCTGCTGGTGCTGGGCCAACACAGCTAACTTTAATTACACCCCACCTCAACCCACCAGGATGATGTCATTCCGCATGGGAAGATGACTACACGACAGGATCACATGGAGGAATCACATGAGGACAAACTCAGTTGTGAAATGTTGATCTGGTTAGGAAAGAGATTATGCATTGATACTGATGTGGACTGTTTGTAGAGGTTTATACAACTTTATAACGACATGAATTGACTGTTTTTGAAAGCTGAATGATGCATAGCATACCTAATTCTCAAAATACTGAGTAGCATATGGTGTATGACTAGAGGTTTACAATCTTCACCTGCTTTTAGCAGTCTTCACCTGCTTTTAGCGGTTAGAGCGTTGGGCCAGTAACCAAGAAGTCGCTGGTTCGAATAGCCAAGCTCACAAGGTGAAAAATCTGTCGACGTTCCCTTGAGCCAGGAACTTAACCCTAATTTGTTCCAGTACTTCTATGGCTAACCCTGTAAAACAACACATTTCACTGCACCTATCTGTTGTAAGTCACAATAAAACATCTTGTTGAGACGGGATGACATGTTAACCAATTTAATACAATGGCAAAGTTTTAATGAATTACACCCCCCCCCCACAAATTTTTTTTTAAATTTAACTAGGAAAGTCAGTTAAGAACAAATTCTTATTTACAATGACGGCCTGCCGGGGAATAGTGGGTTAACTGCCTTGTTCAGGGGCAGAGCAAAATATTTAACAACATTTTGGTTACTGGCCCAACGCTCTAACCACTAGGCTCCCTGCATTAAGACATTCCCCTTCTCTTGTTTTCCTAAAGAGGGTAACTGTAGCTGTTCCACTGTGTATTTCTCTAGGTTTTCAGCTGTATAACCTGCATGGTTCATGTGAACCCAACAGGTCACATAATGCCTGGCCCTGTATGCAGGCAGTTATTGGCCACTGTAGTCAGGAGAGTTGTCTGTGGACACATGGCACTGTTTTGTTTAATGACGCAGTGTAGTAGAGCCTGTAAGGGAAGCCCTGGTTGGTGAGCACAACGTCAGACACTGATTTTAAAGGAACCAAATTGAGCCCTGCGGTTTCATTCCATCTAGGGCACGTACAGAAAGCCTGTGTGAAGCACTGGTATCTTTAACTGCCCCACTGGTGGCTAACAGTAGGGCGGCCCTTAACCTTAACTCCGAGTACACCAAACACTGCTGATCTTCCCATGTAGTTGGCCATATTTGACCTATGCTGGGTTTTCTGTGTGTAGAGCATAGACATTATCCCATGGTGTTTTAGATGTAGTGTAGAGGGAAGTTAAGCTGCACTGTTTCTCTATTTACTATCCGGGAGGTAGAGTGGAGCTCTTTAAGGTCTGTGCCCTTCACAGTGGAGCTGACCTATGACCTGTGCTCACAGACAGGTGCTGAGGCTGGAGTGTGTGTGTGTGTGTGTGTGTATCTGCCAGTGGGGTCTAGCCAAACCTCTCATTATAGACTGGATGGGCACTGATGTCTCTCCTGGGCTTCGTAGGACACAGATCTTGTTAGGGGTAAGGTTAGAGAGTTTGCCCTGCTGTTTTCCCATCCGTAATATCCTATAGTTACTACTGTTTGACATGTAACATTGTTTTATTACTCTGTCTCTAGGTGTAGGCCTAATCTAGTTCAGCCACCATATAAATTGCTTGGTGCAGTGATTGGACCAAAGGTAAAGCAACCAGTCCACTGACTGTCTGCTTTTGTTTGGTGGAAAATAAGGAACAAGAGGGTTGCTCCAGGATTAAGGAAGTGCTCCCTTCCTGACGGGAAGTGTTTACAACTTGGTGACATTCCCTTTTGACTGGGGCTGGGCAAGTCTCCGCTAGCTCGCCACTCTCAAACAGTCTGGGAATGTTGACTCTGCTCTCGCATCTGTGCTACAATATAACCAGGCAGGGTTAATATTTCCTCATGTTGCAGCTTGAGAAAACTGTACTGGCAAGGGGTTTGTGATTGTGACATTGTACTGTCAATACAAAGCTGTGGTGTCGTGTTCTGTTAGGGACCTCCTAGTCAGGTCAGGCTGCAGTGAAGTCCGTGTAAAGACTCCTTCCCTCTCTCCCCTCTCCTGCTATGGGAGGTGGAAAGCCCCGTAGCGATGGCAGGGTGACAGACTCCACCCTGCCTGCCTGCAAGTTCTATTGACCGTCTCCGAGCTGTTGGGTTTGACGTGCCGCGTTCTCTGTACACGCTCACCACACAAAGGCTATCTGAGGCCACGTCGCTTCCGACCGCAATCAAGTCATCCTCGTCACATCAAACTTCCCTGCTTTGTTTATGTACAGCTGGCTCCTGGGCCTGCCTCGTTTTGTTTTCCCTACTCTATATAAATCACACACCCAAATCAAAAGGTCATGCCCACTGGATTCACATTGTTGTTTTTATGTCAAGCGTTACTTTTTGTAGTTATGTCATTTTTCTCCTGTCCTTCCCTAGCATAGCAAACCACAATTTACCAAAGGCTGTTTCTTGCAAACAAAACTACTGTAAGTGTGTGTGTGTGCCTCAGCCTTTTATGCCTCTAGTGGACCAACAACGGGCCCATTCCTCCACACAACTTAACCACTACTCCCTCTTCCTTAAATTCAAAGAGTCATAAATCTATTTCAGAGGGAAAGAGAGCAGAGAAAGGAAATTGGATTTTGTCAAGCGTATCCTCAAGTGTTAATCTTGAATATCTGTTGAATATGAAGAGTGCCTGAATGTGGGCCAGCCACCCTCCAGCCGATGTCCTCCGTGTGCTATAAGGGCTCTCTGGGGAGAAGGTGAGACTTAGTCACACTTGAATGCACAGAGAACTGAAAGAGTTGAAAAGAGACATTCTTTCATAGAAAGGGATGATCGGCTAAAAAAGGGAATAAAATAGGGGATCGTACAGAAAAGGTAGAGTACAGCAGGTATTCCTGTGAGACTAGGAGGATGGTGAAGCATTGTGCTTGGGTTTCTGGCCTGACGTTAGGTGATATTACATTCAAAGTAGAGAAGCACCTGTTCAGGCCCAGTAAGCTCAAATGAAATGAAAATGGGTCATTTATTTATTATTATTTTTAAGGCTCAGCCTCAAGTGAGTAGCCTGCTGCTCTGCTGTCCAAAGTGCTTTCCTGTTCATGCCGCGTGCCTCTTGGCTTTGTGTCACTCGGGTTTCTAGAACCTTGGAATGAGAATAGAAAGTGCTTTAAAAAAAAACGAATACAGAAGAAGTTTGTGCAGCAGCTCCCTGGTAACATTTTGAGGACCCACATGCCATTTGTCAGAGAAACGACTTGCGACCTTGACTCTCACTTCAGGGATAAAGAGAAAAAACATAAAGCTGATACTGTGGCAGACTGTCAGTGTAACATTCTTTTGTCACTAACTTTCAACTGCATTGGTAAAACATCCTCACAAATGTAGAATGCATTGTTCATAGCAGGAAAATCCTGTTTTTTCTGAAGGGATCATCAGCGTGACATGCCATGAAAGTACAAATCTTCAGTATAATTATATTATCATGAGCGCATCATCCCTCCGCTGATGATCAATATGATTTACAGTGTGACTGTAGTGTGGCTGTCCTTCCTGTGTGTGGGAAAACATGACTCCTGTGAGGTCTGAATAGCCCTGCCTGCTGCATAACCTACAGCGGTGCGATGTACCTCTTTTATCTCAAGGAGAAGTATCAAGTGCTGTTCTCTTTTCTCCCATTTTTATAATGCAGCTCTGATGTTTTTCTCGCTGTGACACTGACCCGTGTTGCAGGGTATCAGTGTCACTGTCCGTGCGTCTGGAAGTGTTCCCATGCAAAGTATATGATCAATGACGCACTAAACCACTTCTCCATGTGCCAAAAGAGCGGGCTTTTCCCGGCTGGCGTGTGAAAAGCCACCCCACATGTGCAGCAGCCCAGAGATCTACAGAAGCCTGCTTTATGTGGTCTGAATCTTTAACGAGACCTAATAAATAGGTTAACATGAAAAAGTGTGAGCTGTGCTTTGAACAACACAGATGTCTGACTGGGGGAAAGACGGAGAGACACGCGAGAATGATGGCTGAACACATTGGAGTGCAAAGAAGGGAGATGCTGGAACGGATCCCCTCGCCACAGGGAGCATGCTGGTTGAAGTAGCATGTGCTGCACTCTTTCCTAAATCCTCCTCTCCCTTTAAAGCAAGTCATCTATGACTGGGGAAATGCATGTTTGGGCGATGTTGCGGAGAATTGAGGTCTAAATATGTTTTCTTTTGTACCCAGTGTCACCACATGTACTAATTATCTATAATCTGAACAGCAGAATAGGTTCTTGAACGCTTTGTGTGCTTTTCTCTAAATTGTTTCTCTACAGGTCTTCTCTAGCCATTAATATTTGTCTCTTTTTTTCAGTCTTTCCTAATCGAGCAACATGCTTTAACCTCGGAACATTCAGTTTGAGAGTGCTTTAATAAGGCTAAAAGCAAAGCTGACAAATTAATTCAGCTGCAAGAAGACAAACATGATTTCGCTTTACTTATGAGAAGTACTCTCCTCCACTTAGCGTTGCTCTAGCTTCTATTGCTTGTGACTGATTGAAAACAATGGGCGCTCATGGAAAACATCCATTTGATTAGCTAGCAGCTATCTTCCCTGGCTCTTAAGTAGGCATTCAGGGCTGGCGTTGCCACGTCCTTGTTGAGGCCCATAGAGCCACATGCTGATTCTCAGGTCAACAACCCTGGTCTATTAGGAGATGTCGTAATAAAGTTTCATTAACGTCTAGATTGTGGGAAAGCTCCATCTATACAGTCTTTTCACTCGTTTGAGAGGAATATAGCCCCCAGGTGGAATCATGCTTCTCAATCAGGTTCCATTGAGTCCTAACCAGATTTCCTCTCCCATCTGTGAATCATACAAGTATCTTATTGATAGTGGCTGTATTGTGTCAACAACAGAGGTTGCAATTGGTTCTGCTTTAGTAAATTGCCTTGTGGCAATGTTTGATGCCAAGCTGTTAGCTTCAGATGACTGGAACTGAGCTGAGTGCATGTATCCTGTATTTCTAGTTGAAGATAAGTTGGAGCAGTCAGCATTCAGCAATAGGCAGTGTGATGTTATCTGTTGTTAAATTTCCCTTTTTAAATTAATATTTGTCTAAACAGGAGTGTAAACATATGCTGGAGCGTAAACAGTTCTGCAGTTCTGATATCATGTTTTCAAACTTAAGAACAAAAGAGTTATGGCAGCAAAAAAGAGCCCTTTGAAACGCCCTAATTCAATCAAGCAGCTAAGCCCTGAGTTGTATTAGGTTATCAGTGGCTCAAATCCTCTGTGGCGTGGAGACATAAATCACAAATGCCAGTCCCTTTTCTCCCCCTCCTCCTCCCCCCTCCTTCTCTAGAATGTCGACTCTTGTGGTGGTCTGGTAGGGGGGGAGGTGGGGGAGGCTTCAGCCCCCAGTAGCTCTGACATCCCTCATCCTTTCTCGACCAGCTGTGACATTTGTCACATTTCCGTGTAACGTCGCCACATTACATGACTGTCACCGGTCCTTCAGGTGGCTACTCAGATGGCTGGCAGCGGCGCTGGCTGTCATATTAGACACGCACGCACACACATGACTATCTGATGCATCCAAAGGTAGTTTACTTTTGTTATTATTTGTTTTTTAGTGTTTATAGCGAGGAGTTGGATTTTGCTTATGAAATGTCAATGACGGAATGGCATAGTTAACTCAATAGAGTTTGGATGTGGGGGGGAAGCTATACATTGGTGCAGCATACTGCCAAAACCCTATCATCCTATACGATGACCACAAACTAAGACTTTAATGTTCTCCCTTTTATGGCCCCAGATGCTCTATATGATAATTGCCTGTTAGATCCACTTGGTCTGCATGTGATGGTGTGGGAGAAAGAATATTGGTCTATTTTCCTAGTTCTGACGTCCTACAATCTAAGCTAGATGCCCTCAATCTCACACAAATGATCAAGGAACCTACCAGGTGCAACCCCAAATCCATAAACATGGGCACCCTCATAGATATCATCCTAACCAACCTGCCCTCCAAATACACCTCTGCTGTTTTCAACCAGGATCTCAGCGATCGCTGCCTCATTGCCTGCGTCCGTTATGGGTCCGCGGTCAAACGACCACCCCTCATCACTGTCAAACACTTCTGCGAGCAGGCCTTTCTAATCGACCTGGTCCGGTTATCCTGGAAGGATATTGACCTCATCCTGTCAGTAGAGGATGCCTGGTTGTTCTTTAAAGTGCTTTCCTCACCATCTTAAATAAGCATGCCCCTTTTAAAAAATGTAGAACTAAGAACAGATATAGCCCTTGGTTCACTTCAGACTTGACAGCCCTTGACCAGCACAAAAACACCCTGTGGCGTACTGCACTAGCTTTGAATAGTCCCCGCGATATGCAACTTTTCAGGGAAGTCAGGAACCAATACGCACAGTCAGTTAGGAAAGCAAACGCTAGCTTTTTCAAACAGAAATGTGCATCCTGCAGCACTAATTCCCAAAAGTTTTGGGACATTGTAAAGTCCATGGAGAATAAGATTACCTCCTACCAGCTGCCTACTGCACTGAAACTAGGAAACACTGTCACCACTGATAAATCCACGATAATCGAGAATTTCAATAAGCATTTCTCTACGGCTGGCCATGCTTTGCACCTGGTTACCCCAACCCCGGCCAACAGCTCTCTATCCCCACAGCAACTGGCCCAGGCTTCTCCTTCACCCAAATCCAGACAGCTGATGTTTTGAAAGAGCTGCAAAATCTGGATCACTACAAATCAGCTGGGCTAGATAATCTGTACCCACTCTTCATAAAATTATCGGCCGCCATTGTTGCAACCCCTATTACTAGTTTGTTCAACCTCTCTTTCGTATCGTCTGAGATTCCTAAAGATTGGAAAGCGGCCGCGGTCATCCCCCTCTTCAAAGGGGGAGACACTCTAGACCCAAACTGTTACAGACCTATATCCATCCTGCCCTGCCTTTCTAAAGTCTTCGAAAGCCAAGTGAACAAACAGATCACCGACCGTTTCAAATCCCACCGTACCTTCTCCGCTATAAAATCTGGTTCTCGTGCTGGTCATGGGTGCACCTCAGCCACGCTCAAGGTCCTAAATGATATCATAACCGCCATCGATAAAAGACCGTACTGTGCAGCCGTCTTCATCAACCTGGCCAAGACTTTCGACTCTGTCAATCACCGTATTCTTATCAGCAGACTCAACAGCTTTGGTTTCTCTAATGACTGCCTCGCCTGGTTCACTAACTACTTCTCAGATAGAGTTCAGTGTGTCAAATCGGAGGGCCTGTTGTCCGGACCTCTGGCAATCTCTATGGGGGTGCCACAGGGTTCAATTCTCGGGCCGACTCTTTTCTCTGTATATATCAATGATGTTGCTCTTGCTGCGGGAGATTCTTTGATCCACCTCTACGCAGACGACACCATTCTGTATACATCTGGCCCTTCTTTGGACACTGTGTTAACAAACCTCCAAACGAGCTTCAACGCCATACAACACTCCTTCCGTGGCCTCCAACTGCTCTTAAATGCAAGTAAAACGAAATGCATGCTCTTCAACCGATTGCTGACCGCACCCGCCCACCCGACTAGCATCACTACTCTGGATGCTTCTGACTTAGAATATGTGTACAACTTTAAATACCTGGGTGTCTGGCTAGACTGTAAACTCTCCTTCTAGACTCACATTAAGCATCTCCAATCCAAAGTTAAATCTAGAATCGGCTTCCTATTTCGCAAGAAAGCCTCCTTCACTCATGCTGCCAAACATACCCTCGTAAAACTGACTATCCTACCGATCCTTGACTTCGGCGATGTCATTTACAAAATAGCCTCCAACACTCTACTCAGCAAATTGGATGCAGTCTATCACAGTGCCATCCATTTTGTCACCAAAGCCCCATATACTACCCACCACTGCGACCTGTATGCTCTCGTTGGATGGTCCTCGCTACATAATAGTCGCCAAATCCACTGGCTCAATGTCATCTATAAGTCTTTGCTAGGTAAAGCTCCACCTTATCTCAGCTCAATGGTCACCATAGCAACACCCACCCGTAGCACGCGCTTCAGCAGGTATATTTCACTGATCATCCCCAAAGTCAACACCTACTTTGGCCGCCTGTCCTTCCAGTTCTCTGCTGCCAATGACTGGAACGAATTTCAAAAATCCCTGAAGTTGGAGACTTCTCCCTCACTAACTTAAGCGTCAGCTGTCAGAGCAGCTTACCGATCGCTGCAGCTGTACACAGCCCATCTGTAAATAGCCCATCCAACTACCTACCTCATCCCTATATTTGTTTTTGTTTTTCTGCTCTTTTGCACACCAGTATTTCTACTTGCACATCCTCATCTGCGCATATCTCACTCCAGTGTAAATTGCTAAATTGTAATTACTTCGCCACTATTGGCATATTTATTGCCTTACCTCCTTACTTCATTTGCACACACTGTATACAGATTGTTCTATTGTGTTATTGACTGTACTTTTTTTTCTTCTTCCCATGTGCAACTCTGTGTTGTTTTTGTCGCACTGCTTTGCTTTATCTTGGCCAGGTCGCAGTTGTAAATGAGAACTTGTTCTCAACTGGCCTACCTGGTTAAATAAATAAATAATGGAGGACTGCAGCCCAATTGAATTGTAATCCTAGAAGCTCTCTCTCTGCTAACTGTGTGGAATGCCAAGTGGCAGGTGCCTGTTACACTCTCTCTCCTAAGATAATGCTCTCACTAGGCTCACACTGATTCGAAATAGATTTCATTCCTTGAGAGCTGCAATGTATTTTAAGCAGTGTGGGGCTATTTCTCCTACTATGACTGACTGGCTATCTAAGCAGCTGCAGGTGTAAGACCTGGTGAACCTGGTAGCTCAGCACGACACCAGGCTGGGAGTCATTAAGTATGTTCTGTCTGTGCTGCTGCAGTGTAGTGATATGCCCTGACTGCTTCCAGGGGGGGCGAGATGTCATAAGTCTACAAGGTTGCTTTGTTAGGTTACTCACAGCTTACATCTCTGCTTAGAAAAGCTCACATACAGTATAGAACTCTATATAGAAGCACTGCAGTATTGCACTCACTGTGGGTGAATTTGACTTTCATGTGGTGGCTTGACTGTGGTCCTGACATACCCTGACATGCCAGCAGACAGATGGTGGGTCCCCAGGCAAGCAGGCCGCCAGGGAGGGTTGGAGGCGGGCGGGCTGGCAGAGAGGCAGGCAGGGAAACTGGTAGGCAGGGAGGCCCCGGGAAGCAGGCAGGCAGGCAGAGCCTCGTCTCTGATGGTCCCCTCTCTCCATGTTCCCTTACTCCTCCAGCTGGGTAGCATTAGTGCAGTGTGGCGGGACCATTACAGAGAAGGGGTAACTCCCAAAAACACTCAGACTAATTGAACCCCTCCTCCCAAATACTTTTTAGATGTGGCCCAAGGCAGGCAAAGTCAACACCCAAGTAGTGTGGTAACTGCCAACTTTTACTTTCATTTGCACTGAGTTGTTTGCTTGTTTCCCCTAAATACATTTTTACTGAATAATGGATATGGAACTGTAAGATTGATGTGGAGAAATATCAAATGGAATGTAGTGTGCCCATTCCATTGCTTCTTTTCTATGTTTTTTTTAAGGCTGTTTCTTGGCATCTTAGGCAGAGAAATCGCTGTCGACACAAATTAAAATCTCTGGGGAAAAAATAGTTCTAAAATATGAAAATCTGGTGGGGTAGCTAGTACTAAGGGATAAGGAGAGGTGGTGGGAGGCAGGACGCTGCCATCCAGAACCAGCCTCAGTATCAACCTCAGCTTCAGGCTCCAGAGGACAAGCAGAATGGCTCTCCTCTCTCCCTCAGCAGCAGCAACATTACCACGTGCTAAAAAGAGCTTTCATCGGCTCACTGAAAAATGATTTGAGCGAATAAGACCAGTCACAGGGCTAAATATACAGTATGTCTGGCTTGATTGCAATGTTCTTTTCCACTTCGTTTAATACATAAATCTTTTTTGGTCCCTGCTGTTTGATGACAGGACCACACAATCCAATATAATGTTTGTGGGCACGGCGGCCATCCGTCGTTAAGCTAGCTACAGCTTTGTGGCAGTACACTAACAAGGGAAAGGTGTAGAATGAGGACGTAGAGTAGAACTGTCCTACTGACAGGTATCGTGCCCTCTGAGGAGGGCACTGACATGAGTCGTTGAATATCTACTTCCATATACACTGAGGTATAGTAAGTATGGGGTTGAAGGCATGCCAGTCATAAGGCATAGTTTACTTTAATTACTAAACCAGGCTTTCTCTGCTTGGTTTTACACGTGGACAAACAGACGGCTCCTGGCATACACTGCTGCCTGCCCTACAGAGGCAGCTTAATGCACTGAGGTTCTCTCTCTTGCTCTCTCCCACATGGAATGTGTTCATTCAGACTGGGCTGGCTGTAAGTACACTCTCCCCTGTTTTGGTCAGGATTACTTAGTATCTGGTTTGGGCTGTGCTACTGTATTCATATGGACACAGACCGAAGGTGGTATATAGTGTGAAGTGGATAAAGATACTCCATGTGACGGAAACATGCCATTTGTAACCGTTGAATACTTCAGTGTCAGGGACAGGAACATCTGTAACCTGACTGGCTGAATTGAAGTTGTGCGGGAGATGTATTATATTTGTGGTAGAAAAACATTGGATGCATTTCCTCTTAATATCACAGAAGAAAAACAGAGGAGGAACCCATAATTACGCTGTGGCAAACTAGTCCTACTTATGTTATGTCCCGAAAACGGATGGAAAAGCAGGAGGCAGGCCATTGGTGTATACCACACTTTAGCCAGTATGACACACATTTAAGGGTCTTTTTTAAACCTGTCTAGTGACTAATCTACTGATTTGTGTAGGTGATCTGTTGGAGCATATGCCGCCTTCCTCCTATAAATCATCCGCTCCTCTTACCCTACGCAGCGTTGCATCATCCAAGGTGAACTTTTCACTCTTTAATGCGTTGCACTTTGAAAGGTTTCAGTTTTGTATATCGTATCTTGTTCAGTAAAATCAAAACTGGATCAGAAGGGGAAGGACGGTGCTTTCCCAGGTGTTGTCAAAACCTGGAGTTGGGGAAATGCTTTAGATATGGATCGTACTGTACTGGATTCCTCAATTCCCCTTAAAGTCCCCACCTGGGAGGCTTGGCAGGTGTCTTCCCCTGCAGGCTGTATTTCTGAGAAGGGTGTGGAGGAAGGGCTGTGGTTGTGTTTAAGGACAGTTGGTTTTTTGGCGGTACAGCCATGGCATGCATTAGTCTAGTTCACCCTAGGATTGCCCAGCTCTGTCCACTAGATGACTGAAGAGCTTATTTAGAATGAAAACCAACCCCTTCCTGCTAATGTATGACTCATGGGGTGTAGTGCCAATCGACTCCTTTCCTGTTAGTGCGTGTGTGTGCTTGACTGCGTGTGTGTGTGCTTGACTGCATGTGTGTGATTGTCTGTGCAAATGTGTCCTGTGTGTGCTTGCAAATGTACAGTATGCTTGTCTGCACATTTTGTGTGTGTGTGTGTGTGTGTGTTGACTTAGTCAGGGTAGGTCTCAATTTAGTTGTTTCTCAGTTTTTGGACCCAGCCCCCCCCACTCCTCCAGTCCGTCTGTCTGCCCGCTGGGTGAACGGATTGGCACCACTATTGATTCTGAAGAGTCCCAACTGAAGATAGCCAATGTATGTTCACCTCCTGGTACTGGTAGTAGTCAGTCCAACACCTCTCTGGTCCAAACCCCCTTTGGTCTGCCTCTCTCTTTGGAGTCCCTGTCCAACATGGCAGAAGGAAGAGAACTTGAAATATTTACTTTGTTATCTGGGAGAGAATTCTGTATGTGAAGTTTTTTCTTGGGCCTCAGGAAATTGCCCTGGCAAGAGATGCTGAAACTGTGTGTGGACAGTCATTTTGATACCCTAAGAGTTGGCTGTATTTCTGGGGCTCAGGACAGGATGTCCACTTAATTGCCAGCTTCTGCAAGAAATTCTTAGTAAAGAGAGCAGGACTGCAATTAGCCATGGCTCGCTGCCAAATCCCTGTACATCTGCAGAATTGTTTCTCTTTAAGACAGTTTACCAATTGTGGGCTGTCCTCTTTTTCTCCCCGCTCTTTGAAAAGCCGGCACTGTCAGAGTGCCACGGTATAATTGGATGTAGATGGGAGCACTAAGTCTAAAGAGGAGATGGTGGAACTGAGACACACGGCGGAAGAGACTGTTATTTATGTCTCTCTCTCTCTCAATCTCTTGTCTGGGTGTTGTGACGTGTGGAGATCACATGTTCCTGCAGAGCCCAGACGGGTACTATCACTAATACGGTCACCTCCACTCCTCTCCTAAGGTTCCAGTTACATTGCAGAGGCAGGAGACGAGGAGAAAATGTAACTCCCTGGGCTCCGGAATGTGTTGTGGTTTTAAACAGAGCAGTTAAATGTATTCTAATCTTTTCTCACCTACTCTCATCCCCACCCTTCCACACTCCCTCCCTCTCTTTCTCTCCAGCTCATTATCCTGGATGACTATGCAGACCCGTTTGATGCGGAGCAGGAAGGGGGGACCCAGGCCACCACAGAGAAGGTGACCCAGGCCAGCACAGAGAACGATGGCTACATGGAGCCCTATGAGGCCCAGAAGATGATGGCAGGTAGATCAGTACTCTGTTCTCCCCTGGGCTCTTCAAACCTCGGCACATTACATTTGACATTTTAGTCATTTAGCAGACGCTCTTGTCCAGAGTGAGTAGTGAGTGCATACAATTTCGTCAGTTATCAGTTGCCACCTTCATTCGTCTTTCCAGACGTTTGGGAGATGGGACTCGTGTATCCCCCGATCAGCCGTTGAGGACTTGTGGCTTTGTAATTGGAGCACCCTGACCGGGTGCCGTCAGCCAGAGCCAGCTGAGCCCGAGGGCAGAGGCGTCACACTCTGAGGTAACATGCTAGGCAGAGCAGAGCAAAGTTAAAAAAAAATCTAAGCAGTGCAAAGCAATGCTACCCGCTACCTCTTACTAACTCACGCTAACTGACATCTCTGTTTGGGTTTAGTGTGGCGTTTAATATGACTGCTACCAGACCGTATTTGTTGGTCAACTGTCTGGTATCTTGGATTAGACTTCCATTCAACCTCAGCCTCTCTGTGGAATTACATGTTACATGTCTAGTAATGCATCTTAGCCTTCATCATGTCTGCATATGGAAGCTGCTTCTTTGTTGACAATTAATTAGCATGTCACTTGACCATATGTCACTTGACCTTATGTTTGTTGGCTTGCCACTAATTAACTTGGTCAGATGGCCAAGATGGCATGCTACATGACAGATGCGGTAGACCACAACATTATTTTGTGGAGAGCTGGGTATCAGAAATACAATTGAAAGCAGTTGTTTTGCTCTTAAATAGACAGAATACATTCTACTAGCAGGTAGGTAATGTGAAAACAACCTCCACAGTAAATACATGTTCAGGAAAGACAGGCCTTTAGATGTATTTTAGAGGTATTTTTTCTTTGAGCTAGTCATGTTCGGTGACAACCGTACTGCTCTGAAAGAAGACATGGATTTGAGACAACAATAGCTCTGCTAACGCTAGGATTCAGCAAAAACCCTACTCACCACAACTTTGTCAAAATGAACATGATTATGCAGTGTGCAAAGACAGAGCAACATCAACAAAGAATGAAGAAAACAAGCACAGAATTCCAAGATATTTAAAGGAGAATCTTGCGGTTAGCATATTCCCTCACTGAACATTCTGGAGCTTTGGACCAGTCACCAAGTGGTCTGTTCCATTAGGGATGTCAAGGCTCAGAAGACAAGGCGTTTTTATAAGAGATTAGAAGGTCCTGACCTCTCATGTTGCGTTCCATCTTCCTCCCCGTCCCCTCACCCGCCCTCTCTCCCCAGTGTAATGGCAGAACCACTTTACTGTGGCCATCCCTCCTCTCTTCTGCTCCATACCTTGACGACAAGCTAGGACTTAATGGCCCTCCTGACAACCTCTCATCTTCATCAGTTTCACTGGTTTGACCTTCAACCCTGACCTTTTCTCACTGCTGAATAGTAAGGTTTAATGTGACCAGAGACTTCTGGTTTATGGTCTTTCCTACCCATGTGGATGAAGCTTAGAGGGCCGTAATGAAACCGGGTCATAACCCTGCCAGGCTTCTTCTATAAAGCCCTTATTTTTGTTGCATTTGAATTGGAAACCTTTTATTTCCAATCAACAATGTTGATAGGAATGTGGATTGCGAGCAATCAGTAATCAAGCAATCACATTGTAAGACATAACAACACAGCACGAATGAACTTTACATCTGTAGATATCTGTATGAATGTCCTCGGTGTGTAACTCATGTCTGTGTACGTCGTCAGATCTGCATCAGATTGGAGATCCTTTTGACATGCATTTACTAGTCCAACATTTACATTTTCTCACTCATCAGAAAATATCCTCCACGATTAATAAAGCTCCCTGTCTGTAAGGGTCATACAGTTTTACTGATGGCCATGTCTATTTCTGCTGTGTTCAGAGACTCATATTCCTTGTGGTTTATTCGGTTGTTTGCCAGTTCTAGTTTTGCTGTTGTTTTGACTGAGCTGTCAGGGAGCATTTGAAATGGTTCTGTGTTCTGGATTTATTCAGCCCACTTCTGCCATCCTGTTGATAACTACAGTAAACTAGCAGAGCACTGAAGGACGGATTCACTCTGATTGTTTCATCAAGCAAGTGTCAAATAGTACACTTTGATTTACACACACACACAGGATTACACTGGATGGTTGAAATGGCTGTATTGGCCCCATTCTTTGTATTCTGTCTATGGACAGTGTAATTACTATATTCCCCCTGATTGACCAATGTCCTGCCAAGGCTCTGGCACTGGCAGTGTTGAGCGTATTTGTCAGGCTAGCGTCCTACAATTCTGTGGCGGGAGAGAAAGAAGGAGAGGGAGACGAGCCACTGCCCAGATCTCTGCAGTATGGCAGTGGAGGGATTTACTGGAGTGAGGCCTGGTCAGAAATTCTCCCCTCCCTCTCTCTCTCTCTCTCTCTCTCTCCTGGTCCAGGCTGAAATAGGTTTTCCCCGGCAGTGTTACCCTCTGCATTGTTAACATCAGAGCCTGACTTTCTCTCTGTCGTCTCAGTCCACTGCTACTGGACCTCACTGATGTGCATCGACTGGCTGTAATACTCAAATCAACAACTCTCCTAGCTCTCCTATTTATGGTTTTCCGACAGAGCCCGTTTTTAATTCACACCGACCACATGTATATAGACTGTTGAAGAGCATTGGGCTTACCGCTACAGAAAAGCGACTGTAATGTTTAAACCTTCAGAGGCGTGTGAATCGTAGTTTCATATAAAATGTGTATCTAATTAATTAGAGGCACTGGATCATTGATAAATCAGACTGATTTCTATTAATATTGGTTTATTGCCCCCCCCCCCCCTCCCCTCTCTCTGCTTGTCGACTCCAGCCTCAATGCAGTCTTTGGTTTCTCCATAGATTGAATTTGTTTGTACCACTCAAACCCGGAGTCTCTTCACGCACCAGACTCACAGCCACACAGACTCACAGGAACAAACTTTTGAAGAAAAGTTTAGCTGAGATACATCTCAGAGTTATATAGTTTATTAATTCAACTTGAAAATGACAGTTTTGACACACAATTACTACAAATGGAGAAAGAGAACATAAACAATACCGTAACTGAAATCCACAGAGCATGTTTAAGCACAATTAATTAGCAATATTCATTTGCGTAACTAAGCACTAGCACTGATGTCTTTGTTAATGACATCCTGTTCGAGAGTAGTTGACTTGAGTTTAACTTTAGTTGGGTTTGAAGTTTTAGTTAGGTCTAGGCCGATTTCTCACAGGACCAGAAATGCACTCCGCTGCATGGTGCATCATGCTAGCTTTTTTCTACAGAAGAAGGACGTGACCATTGCTCAGCGCAGTCCTCGTCCCGTCCTAGATGACTATTAGGCTGTCGACTTGCCCAGTGGTAAGCGCTGTGCCATCCACCCAATTCCAGACCCCTTCTTCATCTCTGTCTGTCAGACCAATCCAGACTTCCCAGAATCCGTTTACAAATACCTGTTCCTCTTTGCCGTTTATGATCACTAGGTCTGCTCCTCTCCTCAGAAAGTCCTGTCTGCTCTCCTCCCAGTTTCTCTTCTCAGTAGAGATGTAGTACAAACTACATTTAAAACGCCTCCATCCCAGGCTTGTTCAACTCCAGTACAGGGAGCTCTGTCTGAAGACCATCTCTCTCAACCTGTAACTGGTCTTTTACGTTGGTCATGTTGATGTAGCTAGTCTCTGAAGAGTCTGTGTAGAGGAGACGCAGGGTGATATTGAGAGTAGCTTGTAGGATACACATCAACCCAAGACACAAAGCAGCCAGTCTGTATAGTCGTCTTCTCCCTGGGGTTGTAGATACCACTTGGTTGTTTTCTGCAGTTCTGGTCTTCATGTGTACATCCATTCTCATCCATTCAGAACGGCTTTTGTATGCCTCATTGAGTTCACCATCAGATTCATCATTTCCTGCACGGACAAACTCTGCCATCTCCAACTATGCCTGTTAGTCTTCTTCGCTTTGAGATACTAGTGTGTGTATGTTATGGTGTGTTTGCCCAACACTAGACCGTTCTGAATGTTCTTTTTCGATTCCTTCTTATAACCACGAGGACAGGAAACTGTCGCACCAGGAAGACCATTGCGGCCATGAGCGTGTAGTGGTTTGAATGTTTCCATGCCACCTCTGATGCTAGCTTGTGCCCTGGTTTCTGTGCTCAGTGTGTCTGCAGAAACATACTTCGATAACTCTAAGCCCTTTACATTGTATTGCTAACTTAACTCTGCTTTCATTTCAACTTTGTCTTCTATATTTTAAATGGCTATACTTCTGCTGCAGGATAAGTAGTTTTAACCTCTATTGTCTTCAACAGACGGCGGGACAAAATGTTTTGTTCATTTAATGGCCTCGTGAGTTGTTGATTGTTTAGCATTTAGGAATCAGATTGATAATTGCGTAGCACTAAACACTGAGCAAAGACATTTGTTGTTTGCCTCAAGTGATTGTTTGTTATAACCCCTGTAGGAGGGAGTGTACATTATTACAGTCCTTGTTTTCGTAGATTGTCTTTAGTTTGTGATTTCATGGGTTTTGGGTTAAATGGTGATGACTAATTCTGAAGTGGGCTAATAAGAAATAGCTGTTTGCTGGATTTGTAATGCCATAATCCTTTTGTTTGACTTGTGCGACACATACACAGTGTGAAATGTATGATGTGTGGCCTAGGATAAAGCGTAGGTTATTACACAGGCATTTTCCTAACGGTTACGCTGACAGAGGTGTGTGTGTTTGTGTAAGGTGTAATCCAGCCCTTTCCCTGGAGTCTCCCCATCTGATTTATGAACCTGCTGGAGGTGCTTGTCATGACTTACTAACCTGTAAAGTCTGATCCATAATCCTCTCTGTTTTTACTGGCTTGGCTTACAGCAGGGCCTGCGGAAGTCTGCAGAGATACTGTGTATCACATGTGTGTGCTTGTGCGTGTGCTCGTGTGTGCTCGTGTGTGAGTGTATGGGCAAGCCGTGCAGCAGACCCCACAGTCCCACGCATGTGCACACACACACACACACACACACACACACACACACACACACACACACACACACACACACACACACACACACGTTCTAAGCTATCAGCTGGGCCATTCTTCACGTGCACCACCACCAGCTAATTACAGATGGGGCTGCCGGAAGACGGAATAATCAAATTTTGCGGATTCTCTTTTCCTCTCCTTTCCTCTCTCCTTTCCTCTCTCCTTTCCTCTCTGTTATATTGTTGTATTTGTTGAGACTTGCAGTCAGGGCCATGCAGACAGAGAGGGCTGTGTGTATACTGCAGGGCTGTACTCTTCAGGCCATTTCTCAACGACTCCAGTAATAGACGTGACACTCCCTGAGTGTGTGGACACACACACTCACACACACACTCTCACACACAGGGGCCCATCCTTCCCAGCCCAATCCGGCAGCCATATGAGATTTTTCCCACAGTGTGTGGGAGGCGTTGTGCAAACAACCGGCATGACTGGGCTGTGATGAGCAAACACAGGCAGCCGTGTCCAGTACCCACCACCACCCTGAACCCTGGGCTGCTACAGGGCCAAGCCACATCACCTCAGGTGAGGGGAAAACAAGCCCCTGGGCCTAAGGACCATGACAGAACTGTTCCCGCAGGTGTGGAATAGTTTGAGTCTCTGTGGTGAATTTACAACACACTGTGACAACCAAAGCAGCCTCACTGTACAGTGTGTCTTTCCGGATCATTTCATCCTCACTTCCCAGTCATACCCACCTAGTTATCTAGTGGACATTAACCCATGAGTACAGCAGAAACCTTGGCTTTTTCCACCATCCTAGCTGACTCATGGGAGAGGATCTGCAGTACCTGCTTTCACCTACTGCTCATAAAGCTCCAACTGGAACATGCTCAAATCACTCACTCAGTGCTGCTGGGAAAAGTTTCCTAATGCTGGCACTAGAGCATCCCATGACAACCAGATGTGTTGTGGTTCCTACTGTGGGATATTAATCCAATTACTCACCACACACACACACTATGGCGTGGCTCACTACTACCCACTCAGCTCTATGGAGGAGGTTGTTTTACAGCCAGAGATATTGCTGGCATGGCTATATGTCAGATTGGGATACCTGCACATTGCTGGGTGTTTCCCCACAGTACATCCCTACCTGTGGCTTTATTTATTGGGCCTCTTACAGGGGAGAGAAAGGAAGAGCGCTATGTAGAGTGGTTTCCAATAACTTTTTCATATGGGGGGAAACTGACTCAGGGTTATGAGAGCCAGGCTAGTACA
This sequence comes from Salvelinus namaycush, assembly GCF_016432855.1. Taxonomy (NCBI): domain Eukaryota; kingdom Metazoa; phylum Chordata; class Actinopteri; order Salmoniformes; family Salmonidae; genus Salvelinus; species Salvelinus namaycush. Next base: position 20,074,520 of record NC_052336.1, on the reverse strand, counting down.
TGTGTCGGCACATTTCTTTGCCGGTAAGCTGGTTTTGCTCCGAGCTGAAACTTGAGGTATATCCTGGACATGTACAGACAGTGCTGAACTCTTGAAAGGGGGATTTTCTCAGCTTTGCACTATGATGTGTTCTGATTGTATGGAAATGGGGATTTGAGCTTATCCTTGTTTTCTGATTTCATGGTGTTTATTTTGACATGATCCTCTCCTCCAGAGTTTGACATTGCTGTCTTTTTATGGGTTTCATGCAAAATGTTGAGAGCTTGTCAGGATAATTGTCTTGCCGGTACAGAGGCCCTGGTACAAAGTACACAGCTGTCACCAATAAAAGGCTTTCTTTCTTCCTGGTTTCAGACTAGACCTGTAGTGTAGAAAGGGTTAATGCTGCTGTGTCTGTGTAGTCCACCGTTCTATGGCCTTGGTGCTGAGGGGTAATTTAGTAAGGCCAGGGAACAGGAAGCGTGGGAGGCGGGAGGTGGGGGGCAGAGCGGCGTCCAGGCAGAAGGACTGACGACTTATTGATGAGATGAGAGGTCTCGCGCTGGCAGGCAAGCCGTTAACCCCCCAGCCCCACCCACTTACTTACTGTCGCTGGCTCAATGTGCTGTTCTATGATTTTATACACGGCCGTCCACTCATTTAATATCCACCATGGCATTTACGTTGAATCCTGATACCATAGTTGGAGAGATGAAATTATAGTGGTAGTCTCTTGGTAATGAAGGGTGTAGGTTTCCGTCAGGTTCTGTGGATTAGATCCTGATTCATTTTTATACATAAGCAACTTGAGCCAATGATCAATCCTTCAACAGCGACATCTTGGATTACCACAAGCTCCACGTTTCCTAGAGTGGATCTGTTGGTTTGGACTAGGGCTGTGACTGTCATTAAATTTTGTCAGCCGGTGATTGTCAAGAAAATAACTGCTGGTCTCATGGTAATTGATTGTTAATTAACATAAACACGTTTAGCATCTTCTGGCTTCCACGCATAGCGTCCAAGCCACTAATGCAGACCTTTGGAACATGTTTAGTTTAAGAAGTCTAATAAAGCCATGTAATATAGCCTACACCATCACAATAAATCCATCATTTATTTTAGACAGGTCTAAAGAAACATGATATGAAGAAAATGTAGTCTATTTGAGAAGAACAGAATAGTATACTCTGAGTTGTCCTTATTTTAGGCCCTGATCTGGCTATGCCATATGGCTGTGGGCTACACTAGTTCATTTAGCAGATACGATTTTGCTTAGAATTCCGTGGCATTATTTTATAGTATGAAGAATACAATTGGACAAAGCTGAATCAAAATAGAAAGGATATTTTCTCCAAACGATTTATGAGGGAGTGCGCACGTGCGGCTATTCTATGTTGAGCGGTTAACAAGGAAACAGTTGTGATACAAACGTTGGGCTATATATTTTGATTTTTAATACTTTCTAAGGCTGCATGATGAGACTTTAATAATGATTTGAAAAAAGTAAGGCATGAGCTCTGCTTTGTTTAATGTGCAGGCTGCACACCCTTCATCAGTCTCTCATTCATAATTTGACCAACAATTGATAATGCCTTGAATTTCCCGGCGGCATCCCCCTTGTGTGGCTGTAATGCCCCCTAAAAGAATCCATGCCTTCTGCGGCCAGTGGCCATTGTGCCCTTGGGCTGAATATAATAATTATAATTCCCTTATTCCGGCTGCTAATAGCCTTGCTCCGAAGCACCTCTTACTCACATGGCTCTCTCAGATATCCATTCTTATTCACCAATGCCTGTCACGTGATCGGGTCCTTCTCACCAGCGTCTCAGCTCTGAAGTAGGCTACAAGTGAAGACAGACACATCGGGGACCAACTGCGCGCGTCCTTGTTATTGAATTCATATTGATGATGTTAGGAGAACTAGGTCTAACGAACAGCAAAGTACAAGCCTATGTCAATCTACTATCCCCCATCATAATATAAAAATGTATCTATTCTATTGGTCAACTTGTCCTTCTGTGTGAGATTAATTATTCCAAACATAGTCTGGGACAGTTGTGGGAAGCGATAGAGCCCAAATTAATACAACCACTCGCATCAAAAAACCTTTTAAAAGCTATTTTAAAAGCAACATTTGCATTGATGTTAGAGGGACAATAGAGTGCTGAGTACCAGGCAGTGAGCAAGTTTGGTAGGCTACTAATGACCAGCAGCATCTGAGCTTGAAGAAACCTAGTTACCGTGACTAAATGGCCACCTGGATTTGACTGTGGTCATGGCTCGTGACCGCTAGTGTGGTGGTAATACGGTCGCCGTATTAGTTTGGAGTACTGTGTCTGGATTCACTTACTGCTGGGGAGAGTTAAGCCACATATGACTTCTGCAAGCCATGCTTTGCCACTCCTACCAGAGCCATGCCCCCTCACCAGCCTAGCACCATGTGGCCTCTCTCTACCACAGCCCCAAACCACAGAGGGCTGGTTACAGGCCCTACCTTCCCCATCCATCCTCTCCTCCCCTTCAATCCCTGTCCATCGGGCGTAAAAGCAGCATCTCTCCCTGACTAGGTGCTGGTGACACTGTGAATTTACACTGGCCTGTTAGGACACACACACACTCACACACTGGGGCTGGCTGAGCTGTAATACCAGGATGCGAGTAGAGGAAGTGGTGGGTAACCAATTGCCACAGTTAAATAAAGGTTACATAAAATAATTAACAAAAAATATAAAAAAGGCCCCGCTGTGTTGGTGAGGCAGGCAGACTGTGTCAGGTGCCAGGGATGGATGGTTGGGTTGGCAGGCTGGGCGACCATCCGTCATGCCTGGGTGGGCAGAGACAGTGCTAGGTGGGACGGGTTGCAACTCCAGTGCAGGGTGATGGTATTTTAAGGCATTAATTTCTTCTCTAAAATGAATGGCTCCATTCATCCCTGTCAGGGCCACTGCAGAGGAGAGGACGGCCACCGGCAGGATTTACACCCGCTATTTACTGTCTCCTCTCCTCTCTGTTAGCTCAACTGATCTGCCTGTCTGTCTGCCCTGCCTGCCTGTCTGCCTCACAGACAATGTGACTTTATTCAGTCATGCTTTAAAAGACCAAACAGTCTGAAAGAGAAGCTGCAGGTCATTTGATGTGTCAAGTATCAATTTCCCCATTCTGTCATACTGACGGGCCCACAGTCATCGCAGTCTGATAGTTTAACTTGATGGGGTGGTTTGATCAGATCTGGCAGGCTGAGCTGCTGAGTGAAGGAGCTGGTTGGTTTGAATGGAGAGCTGTGTTTCTGCGGTGGTGGTGGTCGAGCTGCATATGCACACAGGAAATCAGGGCTGTTGGCATTCTGGTGTGAGAGCAAACTCTATTAGGTGTGACTGTGTTGGAGAGGGCTAGAGAGAGCTACAGCTGTTGAGCACCATGAGAGCGACAGACAGACGGAGGTAATGCAGAACCGTGCTCTCTCCCAGACATCTGAGAGTGTGCTGGGCTCTCTGCCAGCGTTATGGCAGAACTATACCATTACTGTAACGTTTACTGCAGCTCAGTCTGCAATAGGCACTCTAAAAGCAAGACATAGGATCAATATCATCCCTGGATCCATTTAAGCCCAAGACGCTGCTTTTGACTATCATAACCCAAATTTGATCCCCTCACTTCACCCAGAATGCCCGTTGTTCCTTTGTGCTCTGGGGACCCCCAGTGTGTGTGATGGGCCTCAGGGCTGGAGTGGTGGAGAGTATCCTGAGTGAACTGTAGTGGAGAGGAGAAGAGTGGTCCTAAAGGAGTTGGCCTGCCTGCGTGCTTGCCTGCGTGCGTGCCTGCCTGTCTGTGCGTAATGCAGCAGAGACAGCAGTCTAACAGCAGGGCTGGATGAGGTGGGTCTGAGGGCCAAACACACTGATGAAGTTGTCATCATAACCCTGAATCACCTCTCTAACTCCTTCTCCTCTCCCTCGCTCTCTCAATCCCTCTCTTTCTCTCTATCCTTCTCCTCTCCTTCTCTCTCCCCCAAATTCCCTTTTCTCTCTATTCTTCACTCTCCATCTCTCTCCCCCAATCCCTCTTTCTCTCTATCTCCTTTTCTCCTGTTCTCTCTTGCTCACTCTCTTCCTTTTCTCTCTCTCTATATCTTTCCACCCCCACCCCATCTCGCTCTCTCTCCTCTCACAAACACACTCACTCTGTACAGGAGCCAGAGAGTGATAGGCTTGCTGTGATAGAATGACTTCTTTATACAAGTCTTGTTGTCTTGTAAAATAACCCTAGAGGCCTCTTCTCCCTCCCAGAGCAAATGTATCTATGACATTTATTGACCTTCTCTCTGTTTTCCTCTCTGACCTTCTCTCTCAAGGAAAACACAACTAGATTTAAACATTTACCCTTCTCTGTTCTCTATAGGCATCTCTACAATGAGCAATAACACATACACACACACACACACACACACACACACACACACACACACACACACACACACACACACACACACACACACACACACATTAACGGTTTTGACTTGAGGTTATTGTTTGCAGGGGTGCCAGGTAGGTTGTGCCTAGAGAAAATATTGATTTCTCCTTTTTGTTTGGAAGGGAATGAGTCCCGTCTGGTCCGTCAAGTCTACACCAATACAAAGGACTCATGTAAAAGTCAGGATGGACATTCCACTTTTCATAAACCCTTAAAACATTGGAAATAACTTCAAAACAAATGTGTTATTTTGCGTGGGTTGTATTGCCAACATAAATGATCACACACATAATATAACAAACAATAAGCTCTGGTTCCGCAAGAAAAGTCCCATACCTTGGGCCTAAAAGAGTCCAGCCCGGTAAAGGAGTTCAGGGAACTGACCTTGGTCATGCAATGTTTGTCGGTTCATAAAAGTGTAGCGTAAACCCAGTTTCAATCATACAATCAAAATATCAAACTCTTTTACCACACAACCAGAAAGAGTATCAAATCTCAGTAGTCTTCAACTACAACTGACCACATAAATAATCACGGTATACATCACACTAAAACAAATGAATTACCATATGCAAAATAGTTGTAGTCAATCAGTCAGTCAGACAATCCAATCTGCCAACAGATCTGTGTAGTCCAAAGGAAGCAATGAGTGGATCCGATCCTGGTTAAATTTGCGACAAGGCTACAAAGCACACTTTTAAATACAACAAAAGAAACGGAGTAAAGAAGCTTCGGAACTGAGGGTTGAACACATCCTCATTCACGTCTCCATCACAACCCCACTTTTGTGCAGCTGATGCTGGCTATTTAATAGGGAATTAAAGGGGAAGCGCCCTATTGGAAGGAGAAGCACTGAGACGGTTCAGACAAATTCAGGGCCGTCACAACATACACACACAAATATGTAACAGTCTATTGCTGACAGTACCACTCATTGAACATAAATGACACGCACACATTATATGAATATGTGCGTGTCTCATTGGTCTCATATCTCTGTTCTCCTGAAGCGACTATGCTTAGCATTCTGCTAGCTAATGAATCAGCTCACTACTACTGTACTACTGCCTACTGTATGAGTACAGAGGAGATCACAACTCTACTGGAGGTGTATATTTCAATGACTAGGAGATGATGGGCAATAGGCAGTGACTCATAGCATCATACACAGTGTGTGTATTAGTAATTCATGGCCTTTGTCCCCTCGTTGCGTTTTCCATCAGAAATAATTAAACGGTGGAAAGTTTGACTGACTTCTGAAGGCTTAATGAAAACTCAGTTGAGTGTATCCCCACTGTTAGTGTGTGGATGCCGTGGGGTTTGGTTCAGTCTCTCTCTCTCTACCAGTCTTCTCCATCTCTCTGTGTCCTGATCCCGCTGTGTTTTTATCTTCGGAGGACACATTCTTTTTAGTTTTTCCAGCTTTTCTGCTACATATACACACATGTTACATATACAGTTGAAGTCGGACGTTTACATACGCCTCAGCCAAATACATTTAAACTCAGTTTTTCACAATTCCTGACATTTAATCCTAGTAAAAATTCCCTGTCTTAGGTCAGTTAGGATCACCACTTTATTTTAAGAATGTGAAATGTCAGAATAATAGAGTGATTTATTTCAGCTTTTATTTATTTCATCACATTCCCAGTGGGTCAGAAGTTTACATACACTCAATTAGTATTTGGTAGCATTGCCTTTAAATTGTTTAAGCTTCCCACACAAGCTTCCCACAATTAGTTGGGTGAATTTTTGGCCCATTCCTCCTGACATAGCTGGTGTAACTGGGTCAGGTTTGTAGGCCTCCTTGCTCGAACATGGTTTTTCAGTTCTGCCCACAAATTTTCTATAGGATTGAGGTCTTGGCTTTCTGATGGCCACTCCAATATCTTGACTTTGTTGTCCTTAAGCCATTTTGCCACAACTTTGGAAGTATGCTTGGGGTCATTGTTATTTTGGAAGACCCATTTGCAACCAAGCTTTAACTTCCTGACTGATATATTGAGATGTAGCTTCAATATATCCACATAATTTTCCTTCCTCATGATGTTCACTATTTTGTGAAGTGCACCAGTCCCTCCTGCAGCAAAGCA